>NC_080385.1:31445050-31524557 GCF_014773155.1 Arachis stenosperma | reverse complement strand
TCTGGCGTTTAACGCCAGTCTGGTGCCCTTTTGGCGTTAAACGCCCAGAATGGTGCCAGACTGGGCGTTAAACGCCAACAGCTAACCTTACTGGCGTTAAACGCCAGTAAGTGCGTCCTCCAGGGTGTGCTGTTTTTCTTCCTGTTTTTCATTGTTTTTGCTTTTTTTTTCATTGATTTTGTGACTTCTCTGATCATCAACCTACAAAAAAGATAAAATATCAAAAGGAAATAGTAATTATAAACATGGGTTGCCTCCCAACAAGCGCTTCTTTAATGTCATTAGCTTGACAGAGGACTCATGGAGCCTCACATTTCTCAGAGCAATGTTGGAACCTCCCAACACCAAACTTAGAGTTTGAATGTGGGGGTTCAACACCAAACTTAGAGTTTGGTTGTGGCCTCCCAACACCAAACTTAGAGTTTGACTGTGGGGGCTCTGTTTGGCTCTGTTTTGAGAGAAGCTCTTCATGCTTCTTCTCCATGGTGATAGAGGGATATCCTTGAGCCTTAAACACAAGGGATTCTTCATTCACTTGAATGATTAACTCTCCTCTATCAACATCAATCACAGCCTTTGCTGTGGCTAGGAAGGGTCTACCAAGGATGATGGATTCATCCATGCACTTCCGAGTCCCTAGGACTATGAAATCAGTAGGGATGTAATGGTCTTCAACTTTTACCAGAACATCCTCTACAAGTCCATGAGCTTGTTTTCTTGAGTTGTCTGCCATCTCTAGTGAGATTTTTGCAGCTTGCACCTCAAAGATCCCTAGCTTCTCCATTACAGAGAGGGGCATGAGGTTTACACTTGACCCTAAGTCACACAAGGCCTTCTTGAAGGTCATGGTGCCTATGGCACAAGGTATTGAAAACTTCCCAGGATCCTGCCTCTTTTGAGGCAGTTTCTGCCTAGACAAATCATCCAGTTCTTTGGTGAGCAAAGGGGGTTCATCCTCCCAAGTCTCATTTCCAAATAACTTGTCATTTAGCTTCATGATTGCTCCAAGGTATTTAGCAACTTGCTCTTCAGTGACATATCATCCTCTTCAGAGGAAGAATACTCATCAGAGCTCATGAATGGCAGAAGTAATTCCAATGGAATCTCTATGGTCTCATTTGAGCCTCAGATTCCCATGGTTCCTCATTGGGGAACTCAATGGAGGTCAGTGGACGTCCAGTGAGGTCTTCCTCAGTGGCGTTCACTGCCTCTTCTTCCTCCCAGAATTCGGCCATGTGAGGCTTTGCACTCTCCTTTTGGATTTTCTTCTGTGTTGCTTGGGAGAGTACTAGGAGGGAGTTCAGTAACTTTCGCTCAGCTGTCCCACTTGTGCCTCCAAATTTCTAATGGAGGACCTTGTTTCAGTCATGAAACTTTGAGTGGTTTTGATTAGATCAGAGACCAGGTTGCTAAGTCAGAGGGATTCTGCTTAGAACTCTCTGTCTGTTGCTGAGAAGATGATGGAAAAGGCTTGCCATTGCTAAACTGTTTCTTCCACCATTATTGTATTGAAACCTTGTTGAGGTCTTTCTTGATTCTTCCATGAGAAATTTGGGTGATTTCTCCATGAAGAATTGTAGGTGTTTCCATAGGGTTCTCCTAGGTAATTCACCTCTTCTATTGAAGGGTTCTCAGGATCATAGGCTTCTTCCTCAGATGAAGCTTCCTTAGTACTGCTTGGTGCATTTTGCATTCCAGACAGACTTTGAGAGATCAAATTGACTTGTTGAGTCAATATTTTATTCTGAGCCAATATGGCATTCAGAGTATCAATCTCAAGAACTCCTTTCTTCTGACTAGTCCCATTGTTCACAGGATTTCTTTCAGAAGTGTACATGAATTGGTTATTTGTAACATTTCAATCAGCTCTTGAGCTTCTGCAGGCGTCTTCTTCAGATGAAGGGATCCTCCAGCAGAGCTATCCAAAGACATCTTGGATAGTTCAGAGAGACCATCATAGAAAATACCTATGATGCTCCATTCAGAAAGCATGTCAGAAGGGCACTTTCTGATTAATTGTTTGTATCTTTCCCAAGCTTCATAGAGGGATTCTCCATCCTTCTGTCTGAAGGTTTGGACTTCCAATCTAAGCTTACTCAATTTTTGAGGTGGAAAGAACTTTGCCAAGAAGGCATTGACTAGCTTTTCCCAAGAGTCCAGGCTTTCTTTAGGTTGAGAGTCCAACCATGTTCTAGCTCTGTCTCTTACAGCAAAAGGGAATAGCATCAGTCTGTAGACCTCAGGGTCAACCCCATTAGTCTTGACTGTGTCACAGATTTGCAAGAATTCAGCTAAGAACTGATGAGGATCTTCCAATGGAAGTCCATGGAACTTGCAATTCTGTTGCATTAGAGAAACTAATTGAGGCTTAAGCTCAAAGTTGTTTGCTCCAATGGCAGGGATAGAGATGCTTCTCCCATAGAAGTCGGGAGTAGGTGCAGTAAAGTCACCCAGCACCTTCCTTGCATTGTTTGCATTGTTGTTGTTTTCGGCTGCCATGTGTTCTTCTTCTTGAAGAATTCGGTCAGGTCCTCTAAAGAGAGTTGTGCTTTGGCTTCTCTTAGCTTTCTCTTCAAGGTCCTTTCAGGTTCAGGATCAGGCTCAACAAGAATGCTTTTGTCTTTGCTCCTGCTCATAAGAAAGAGAAGGGAACAAGAAAATGTGGAATCTTCTATGTCACAGTATAGAGATCCCTTGAAGTGTCAGAGGAAAAGAAGAGTAGAAGACAGAAGTAGAAAATTCGAACTTATCAAAGGAGATGGAGTTCGAATTTTGCATTAAGGAATAGTGTTAGTCCATAAATAGAAGGATGTGAGGAGAAGGGAAGTAATTTTCGAAAATTAAGTGAAAGATTTTGAAAATATTTTTGAAAAACATTACTTAATTTTCGAAAGTGAGAGTGGAAAAAGATATCAAAATTCTTAATGAGAATTCCAGGAATCAGTGCAATGTTAGTCTAAGACTCCGGTCCAGGAATTAGACATGACTTCACAGCCAGCCAAGCTTTCAAAGAAAGCTTCGGTCCAAAACACTAGACATGGCCAAAGGCCAGCCAAGCCTTAGCAGATCACTGCTCCAAAAGCAAGATTGATAAATATCAACAAGCTCTTGTGATGACAAGTTGAAACCTCGGTCCAATGAGATTAGACATGGCTTCTCAGCCAGCCAGACTTCAACAATTCATCATGAAACTCTAGAATTCATCTTCAAGAATTTCAAAAAAAAATACCTAATCTAAGCAACAAGATGAACCGTCAGTTGTCCAAACTGAACAATCCTTGGCATTGTTACCAAAAGCTTGCTCAAAACTTGAACAATCCCCGGCAACGGCGCCAAAAACTTGGTGCGCAAAATTGTGAACAATACTTTTTCACAACTCTCAAAATCCCCGGTCATGAACTCCAAAAAATTCGTAGTTCAATTCCATGGCATTACACAACTTCGCACAACTAACCAGCAAGTGCACTGGGTCGTCCAAGTAATACCTTACGTGAGTAAGGGTCGATCCCACGGAGATTGTTAGTATGAAGCAAGCTATGGTCATCTTGTAAATCTTAGTCAGGCAGACTCAAATGGATATGGTGATGAACGAAAATAACATAAAAGATAAAGATAGAGATACTTATGTAATTCATTGGTAGAAACTTCAGATAAGCGCATGAAGATGCCTTCCCTTCCGTCTCTCTGCTTTCCTACTGTCTTCATCCAATCCTTCTTCTTCCTTTCCATTGCAAGCTTGTGTAGGGTTTCACCATTGTCAGTGGCTACCTCCCATCCTCTCAGTGAAAACGATTGCATATGCTCTGTCACAGCACGCGGAATTCAGCTGTCGGTTCTCGGTCAGGCCGGAATAGAATCCATTGATTCTTTTGCGTCTGTCACTAACGCCCCGCCTGCTAGGAGTTTGAAGCGCGTCACAGTCATTCAATCATTGAATCCTACTCAGAATACCACAGACAAGGTTAGACCTTCCGGATTCTCTTGAATGCTGCCATCAGTTCTCGCCTATACCACGAAGACTCTGATCTCACGGAATGGTTGGCTCGTTTGTCAGGCGAGCACTCGGTTGTCAGGCAATCAACCATGCATCGTGCAATCAGGAATCCAAGAGACATTCACTAGAGCCTTGGTTGCTTGTAGAACAAAAGTGGTTGTCAGTCACCTTGTTCATAAGTGAGAATGATGATGAGTGTCACGGATCATCACATTCATCATGTTGAAGAACAAGTGATATCTTAGAACAAGAACAAGCGGAATTGAATGGAAGAACAATAGTAATTGCATTAATACTCGAGGTACAGCAGAGCTCCACACCTTAATCTATGGTGTGTAGAAACTCCACCGTTGAAAATACATAAGCATAAGGTCTAGGCATGGCCGTGAGGCCAGCCTCCCAATGATCTAAGAACTAGAAGTCCAAAGATGATCAAAGGATCAAAAACAATCCAAAGATATAAATAAAATAGCAAAAGGTCCTACTTATAGAAAACTAGTAGCCTAGGGTGTACAGAGATGAGTAAATGACATAAAAATCCACTTCCGGACCCACTTGGTGTGTGCTTGGGCTGAGCAATAAAGCAATTTCGTGTAGAGACTCTTCTTGGAGTTAAACGCCAGCTTTTATGCCAGTTTGGGCGTTTAACTCCCATTTGGGTGCCAGTTCCAGCGTTTAACGCTGGGATTCCTGACGGTGACTTTGAACGCCGGTTTGGGCCATCAAATCTTGGGCAAAGTATGGACTATCATATATTTCTGGAAAGCCCAGGATGTCTACTTTCCAACGCCGTTGAGAGCGCGCCAATTGGGCTTCTGTAGCTCTAGAAAATCCACTTCGAGTGCAGGGAGGTCAGAATCCAACAGCATCTGCAGTCCTTTTCAGTCTCTGAATCAGATTTTTGCTCAGGTCCCTCAATTTCAGCCAGAAAATACCTGAAATCACAGAAAAACACACAAACTCATAGTAAAGTCCAGAAAAGTGATTTTTAACTAAAAACTAATAAAAATATACTAAAAACTAACTAGATCATACCAAAAACATACTAAAAACAATGCCAAAAAGTGTATAAATTATCCGCTCATCACTCTTCCATTGGGCGCCCTCTTCATAAATGTCTGTGAGGACTTGGTCCAACCTTTGATCAAAGTTGACCCTTCTTGTGTAAGGATGTTCATCTCCTTGCATCATGGGCGAGTTGAATGCCAACCTTACATTTTCCGGACTAAAATCCATGTATTTCCGCCGAACCATAGTAAGCCAATTCTTTGGATCCTGGTTCACACTTTGATCATGGTTCTTGGTGATCCATGCATTGGCATAGAACTCTTGAACCATTAAGATTTTGACTTGTTGAATGGGGTTGGTAAGAACTTCCCAACCTCTTCTTCGGATCTCATGTCGGATCTCCGGATATTCACCCTTTTTGAGTGAAAAGGGGACCTCGGGGATCACCTTCTTCAAGGCCACAACTTCATAGAAGTGGTCTTGATGCACCCTTGAGATGAATCTCTCCATCTCTCATGACTCGGAGGTGGAAGCTTTTGCCTTCCCTTTCCTCTTTCTAGAGGTTTCTCCGGCCTTGGATGCCATAAATGGTTATGGAAAAACGAAAAGCAACACTTTTACCACACCAAACTTAAAAGGTTTGCTTGTCCTCGAGCAAAAGAAGAAAGAATAGAGGAGAAGAAGAAGAAAATGGAGGAGATGGAGGAGTTTGTGTGGTTCGGCCAAAAGGGGAAGAAGTAGTGTTTAGGTTGTGTGAAAATGAAGGAGTGAAGATGGGTTTATATATGAGTGGAGAGAGGGTAGGGTTTGGCTATGTATGGGTGGGTTTGGGAGGGAAAGTGGTTTGAATTTGAATGGTGGGGTAGGTGGGGTTTTATGAAGGATGGATGTGAGTGGTGAAGAGAAAGATGGGATTGGATAGGTGAAGGGTTTTTGGGGAAGAGGTGTTGAGGTGATTGGTGAATGGGTGAAGAAGAGAGAGGGTGGTGGGGTAGGTGGGGATCCTGTGGGGTCCACAGATCCTGAGGTGTCAAGGAAAAGTCATCCCTGCACCAAATGGCGTGCAAAAATGCGTTTTGAGCCAATTCTGGCGTTAAACGCCGAGCTGGTGCCCATTTCTGGCGTTTAACGCCAGGTTCTTGCCCTTTCCTGGCGTTTAACGCCAGTCTGGTGCCCCTTTCTGGCGTTAAACGCCCAGAATGGTGCCAGACTGGGCGTTAAACGCCCATCTGCTAGCCTTACTGGCGTTTAAACGCCAGTAGCTTCTTCCTCCAGGGTGTGCTATTTTTCTTCCTGTTTTTCATTCTGTTTTTGCTTTTTCAATTGATTTTGTGACTTCTCATGATCATCAACCTACAGAAAACATAAAATAACAAAGGAAAATATAATATTGGGTTGCCTCCCAACAAGCGCTTCTTTAATGTCAGTAGCTTGACAGTGGGCTCTCATGGAGCCTCATAGATACTCAGAGCAATGTTGGAACCTCCCAACACCAAACTTAGAGTTTGAATGTGGGGGTTCAACACCAAACTTAGAGTTTGGTTGTGGCCTCCCAACACCAAACTTAGAGTTTGACTGTGGGGGCTCTGTTTGACTCTGCTTTGAGAGAAGCTCTTCATGCTTCCTCTCCATGGTGACAGAGGGATATCCTTGAGCCTTAAACATAAAGGATTCTTCATTCACTTGAATGATCAGTTCACCTCCATCAACATCAATCACAGCCTTAGCTGTGGCTAGGAAGGGTCTGCCAAGGATGATGGATTCATCCATGCACTTCCCATTCTCTAGGACTATGAAATCAGCAGGGATGTAATGGTCTTCAATCTTCACCAAAACATCCTCTACAAGTCCATAAGCTTGTTTTCTTGAATTGTCTGCCATCTCTAGTGAGATTCTTGCAGCTTGTACCCCAAAGATCCCTAGCTTCTCCATTACAGAGAGAGGCATGAGGTTTACACTTGACCCTAAGTCACACAGAGCCTTCTTGAAGGTCATGGTGCCTATGGTACAAGGTATGGAAAACTTCCCAGGGTCCTGCCTCTTTTGAGGTAATTTCTGCCTAGACAAGTCATCCAGTTCTTTGGTGAGCAAAGGAGGTTCGTTCTCCCAAGTCTCATTTCCAAATAACTTGTCATTTAGCTTCATGATTGCTCCAAGGTATTTAGCAACTTGCTCTTCAGTGACATACTCATCCTCTTCAGAGGAGGAATACTCATCAGAGCTCATGAAAGGCAGAAGCAAGTCCAATGGAATCTCTATGGTCTCATTTTGAGCCTCAGATTCCCATGGTTCCTCATTGAGCAACTCATTGGAGGCCAGTGGACGTCCACTGAGGTCTTCCTCAGTGGCGTTCACTTCCTCTTCCTCCTCTCCAAATTCGGCCATATTGATGGCCTTGCACTCTCCTTTTGGATTTTCTTCTGTATTGCTTGGAAGAGTACTGGGAGGGAGTTCAGTAATTTTCTTGCTCAGCTGTCCCACTTGTGCCTCCAAATTCTTAATGGAGGACCTTGTTTCAGTCATGAAACTTTGAGTGGTTTTGATTAGATCAGAGACCATGGTTGCTAAGTCAGAGTGGTTTTGCTTAGAATTCTCTGTCTATTGCTGAAAAGATGATGGAAAAGGCTTGCCATTGCTAAACCTGTTTCTTCCACCATTATTGTTGTTGAAACCTTGTTGAGGTCTCTGCTGATCCTTCCATGAGAAATTTGGATGATTTCTCCATGAAGAATTATAGGTGTTTCCGTAGGGTTCTCCCATGTAATTCACCTCTTCCATTGAAGGGTTCTCAGGATCATAGGCTTCTTCTTCAGATGAAGCCTCCTTAGTACTACCTGGTGCATTTTGCATTCCAGACAGACTTTGGGAAATCAAATTGACTTGTTGAGTCAATATCTTGTTCTGAGCCAGAATGGCATTCAGAGTATCAATCTCAAGAACTCCTTTCTTCTGATTTGTCCCATTGTTCACAGGATTCCTTTCAGAAGTGTACATGAATTGGTTATTTGCAACCATTTCAATTAGTTCTTGAGCTTCTGTAGGCGTCTTCTTCATATGAAGAGATCCTCCAGCAGAGCTATCCAAAGACATCTTGGACAGTTCAGAGAGACCATCATAGAAAATACCTATGATGCTCCATTCAGAAAGCATGTCAGAAGGACATTTTCTGATCAATTGTTTGTATCTTTCCCAAGCATCATAGAGGGATTCTCCATCCTTCTTTCTGAAGGTTTGGACTTCCACTCTAAGCTTACTCAATTTTTGAGGTGGAAAAAACTTTGCCAAGAAGGCATTGACTAGCTTTTCCCATGAGTCCAGGCTTTCTTTAGGTTGTGAGTCCAACCATGTCCTAGCTCTGTCTCTTACAGCAAAAGGGAATAGCATAAGTCTGTAGACCTCAGGGTCAACCCCATTAGTCTTGACAGTGTCACAGATTTGCAAGAATTCAGCTAAGAACTGATGAGGATCTTCCAATGGAAGTCCATGGAACTTGCAATTTTGTTGCATTAGAGAAACTAATTGAGGCTTAAGCTCAAGGTTGTTTGCTCCAATGGCAGGGATAGAGATGCTTCTCCCATAGAAGTCGGGAGTAGGTGCAGTAAAGTCACCCAGCACCTTCCTTGCATTGTTGGTATTGTTGTTGTTTTCGGCTGCCATGGGTTCTTCTTCTTTGAAGATTTCTGTTAGGTCCTCTACAGAGAGTTGTGCCTTAGCTTCTCTTAGCTTTCGCTTCAAGGTCCTTTCAAGTTCAGGGTCAGCTTCAACAAGAATGCCTTTGTCTTTGTTCCTGCTCATATGAAAGAGAAGAGAACAAGAAAATATGGAATCCTCTATGTCACAGTATAGAGATTCCTTGAGGTGTCAGAGAAGAAGAAAATTAGAAGGAAGAGGTAGAAGAATTCGAACTTAATCAGATAGAGTTCGAATTGTGCATTGAGAAGGAGTGGTACTCCATAAATAGAAGGATGTGAGAAGAGAGGAAGAAATTTTCGAAAATTAAGTGAAAGATTTTTGAAAACATTTTGAAAAACTTTAATTGATTTTCGAAAACCAGGAGTGGGAAAGAAATCAAGTAATTTTTGAAAAAGATTTTGAAATTAGAATTTAAAAAGATATGATTGAAAACTATTTTGAAAAAGATGTGATTAAAAAGATTTGATTGAAAAGTTATGGTTTTTTTTTAAAAAGATATGATTGAAAAGATATGATTTGAAAATGATTTTTAAAAAGATTTGATTTTAAAAATTAATGACTTGCCTAACAAGAAAAGATATGATTCAAACATTAAACCTTTCTCAACAGAAAAGGCAACATACTTGAATTGTTCAATCAAATCATTAATTGTTAGCAAGTATCTTTGAAAAAGGAAAGAAATTGATTTTGAAAAAGATTTGATTGAAAAGATATGATTTGAAAAAGATTTGATTTTGAAAAACTTTGAAAACTTGAAAAAAAATCTGAATTAAAAACAGAATCTTCCCTCTTGTGCCATCCTGGCGTTAAACGCCCAGAATGGTGCACATTCTGGCGTTTAACGCCCAATGCACTACCTTTTTGGGCGTTAAACGCCCAACCAGGCACCCTAGCTGGCGTTTAAACGCCAGTCTGTCCTTCTTCACTGGGTGTTTTGAACACCCAGCTTTTTCTGTGTAATTCCTCTGCTGCATGTTCTGAATCTTCAGTTCCCTGTACTATTGACTTGAAAATAGAACCAAGATCAAATAAACAATGCATGCAAGACACCAAACTTAAAATTAGACACTAGACTCAAACAAGAAACATAAATTATTTTTGGTTTTTATGATTTTGAAATTTTTTTGGATTTTTCGAAAATTATATGGAAATAGAAAATAGAGGTTTCAGAATTCTTAATTTGGATTCCAGGAATCATTGCAATGCTAGTCTAAGACTCCGGTCCAGGAATTAGACATGGCTTCACAGCCAGCCAAGCCTTCAAAGAAAGCTTCGGTCCAAAACACTAGACATGGCCAATGGCCAGCCAAGCCTTAGCAGATCATTGCTCCAATAGCAAGATTGATAGAGATCAACAAGCTCTTGTGATGATCAGTTGAGACCTCGGTCCAATAAGATTAGACATGGCTTCTCAGCCAGCCAGATTTCAACAGATCATCATGAAACTCTAGAATTCATTTTTAAGAATTCTGAAAAATACCTAATCTAAGCAACAAGATGAACCGTCAGTTGTCCATACACGAAACAATCCCCGGCAACGGCGCCAAAAACTTGGTGCACGAAATTGTGATCATCAATGGCGCCATCAACATGGTACGCTCATTGCAATCTCAACTCTCTATCACAACTCCGCACAACTAACCAGCAAGTGCACTGGGTCGTCCAAGTAATAAACCTTACGCGAGTAAGGGTCGATCCCACGGAGATTGTTGGTATGAAGCAAGCTATGGTCACCTTGTAAATCTTAGTCAGGCAGACTCAAATGGGTATAGATGATGAATAAAACATAAAGATAAAGATAGAGATACTTATGTAATTCATCGGTAGGAATTTCAGATAAGCGTATGAAGATGCTTGGTCCCTTCCGTCTCTCTACTTTCCTACCGTCTTCATCCAATCCTTCTTACTCCTTTCCATGGAAAGCTTATGCAAGGGTTTCACCGTTGTCAGTGGCTACCTCCCATCCTCTCAGTGGAAATGTTCAACGCACCCTATCACGGCATGGCTATCCATCTGTCGGTTCTCAATCAGGCCGGAATAGAATCCAGTGATTCTTTTGCGTCTGTCACTAACGCCCCGCCCTCAGGAGTTTGAAGCTCGTCACAGTCATTCAATCATTGAATCCTACTCAGAATACCACAGACAAGGTTAGACTTTCCGGATTCTCTTGAATGCCGCCATCAGTTCTTGCCTATACCACGAAGATTCTGATCTCACGGAATGGCTGGCTCGTTTGTCAGGCGAGCGCTCAGTTGTCAGGCGATCAACCATGCATCGTGTATCAGGAATCCAAGAGATATTCACCCAATCTACGGTAGAACGGAGGTGGTTGTCAGTCACACGTTCATAGGTGAGAATGATGATGAGTGTCACGGATCATCACATTCATCAAGTTGAAGAACAAGTGATATCTTGGAACAAGAACAAGCAGAATTGAATGGAAGAACAATAGTAATTGCATTAATACTCGAGGTACAGCAGAGCTCCACACCTTAATCTATGGTGTGTAGAAACTCCACCGTTGAAAATACATAAGAACAAGGTCTAGGCATGGCCGTGAGGCCAGCCTCCCAAAGAGGGTTCAATCATCAAAACATGATCAAAAGCTCCAAATACAATAGTAAAAGGTCCTACTTATAGAGAACTAGTAGCCTAAGGTCTACTGAGATGAGTAAATTACATAAAAATCCACTTCCGGGCCCACTTGGTGTGTGCTTGGGCTGAGCATTGAAGCATTTTCGTGTAGAGACTTCCCTTGGAGTTAAACGCCAGCTTTGGTGCCAGTTTGGGCGTTTAACTCCCATTCTTGTGCCAGTTCCGGCGTTTAACGCTGGAAATTCTGAGGGTGACTTTGAACGCCGGTTTGGGCCATCAAATCTTGGGCAAAGTATGGACTATCATATATTGCTGGAAAGCCCAGGATGTCTACTTTCCAACGCCATTGAGAGCGCGCCAATTGGGCTTCTGTAGCTCCAGAAAATCTACTTCGAGTGCAGGGAGGTCAGAATCCAACAGCATCTGCAGTCCTTTTCAGTCTCTGAATCAGATTTTTGCTCAGGTCCCTCAATTTCAGCCAGAAAATACCTGAAATCACAGAAAAACACACAAACTCATAGTAAAGTCCAGAAAAGTGAATTTTAACTAAAAACTAATAAAAATATACTAAAAACTCAACCAAATATACTAAAAACATACTAAAAACAATGCCAAAAAGCGTACAAATTATCCGCTCATCAAACATCCACTCTAAGCTTGCTCAGCTTTCGAGGAGGAAGGAATTTATCCAAGAAGGCCGTGACTAGCTTATCCCAGGAGTCCAGGCTATCTTTAGGTTGTGAGTCCAACCATGTTCTAGCTCTGTCTCTTATAGCAAAAGGGAAAAGCATGAGCCTGTAGACTTCAGGATCTACTCTATTTGTCTTAACAGTCTCACAAATCTGCAAGAACTCAGTTAAAAACTGATTAGGATCTTCAGTTGGAAGTCCATGAAACTTGCAGTTCTGTTGCATCAAAGCAACTAATTGAGGTTTCAGCTCAAAATTGTTTGCCCCAATGGCAGGAATTGAGATGCTTCTTCCATCAAACTTGGACATGGGTTTAGTAAAATCACCAAGCATCCTCCTTGCATTATTGTTGTTGGGTTCGGCTGCCATCTCCTTCTCATGTTCAAAAATTTCAGAAAGGTTGCCTCTGGATTGTTGTAATTTAGCTTCTCTTAGTTTCCTCTTCAGAGTCCTTTCAGGTTCAGGATCAGTTTCAACAAGAGTGCCTTTTTCCTTATTCCTGCTCATATGAAAGAGAAGAGAAAAAGAAAAGGAAGAGAAATCCTCTATGTCACAGTAAAGAGGATCCTTATTATTAGTAGAAGAAGAAAGGGGATAAGGATTAAGAAGAAGGAATAATCCAAACACAAGGGTAAGGATAGAGGAAGTGATTGGAGATGAAGAGAGGTGAAGAGAAGTGTTAGTAAATAAATAAATAAATAAATAGAAGAAGATGAGAGAGAGAATTCGAAAATTAATTTTGAAAAGGAGTTAGTGATTTTCGAAAATTAAAGATGAGATAAATTAAAATTAAAATTTAAAACAATCAATTAATTTAAAAAGAATTTTGAAAAAGGGATGAGATATTTTCGAAAATTAGAGAGGGAGAAGTAGTTAGGTGGTTTGAAAAAGGATAAGAAACAAACAAAAAGTTAATTAGTTAGTTGAAAAAGATATTAAAATCAAATTTGAAAAGATAAGAAGATAAGAGGTTAGATAAGATATTTTAAAATCAAATTTTTTGAAAAAGATAAAATTTTGAAAAAGATATGATATAAAAGAGATGATAAAAAGATATAAAAAAGATATGATTTTTAAGAAAAAGATATTTTGAAAAAGATTAAATTTTTAAAATTAAAATTAATTACTTAACTAACAAGAAACTAAAAGATATGATTCTAGAATTTAAAGATTGAACCTTTCTTAACAAGAAAGTAACAAACTTCAAATTTTTGAACCAATCACATTAATTGTTAGTGTAATTTTGAAAATTTGAAATAAAATTAAGAAAAAGATTTTGAAAATAATTTTAAAATTTTTGAAATTAATAAGATAGAAATGAAAAAGATTTGATTTTTTGAAAAAAAAAATTGAAAAGATAGGATTTTTAAAATTGAAAATTTGACTTGACTTATGAGAAACAACTAATTTTAAAAATTTTTGACTAAGTCAACTCAAATTTTCGAAAATTAAGAGAGAAATAAGGAAAAGATATTTTTTATTTTTTTTGAATTTTTAATGATGAGAGAGAAAAACATAAAAATCACCCAAAACATGAAAATTTTGGATCAAAACACATGATGCATGCAAGAATACTATGAATGTCAAGATGAACACCAAGAACACTTTGAAGATCATGATGGACATCAAGAACATATTTTTGAAAAAAATTTTATGCAAAGAAAACATGCAAGACACCAAACTTAGAATTCTTTAATGCATGGATACTATGAATGCAAAAATGCATATGAGAAACAATAAAAGACACAAAACAAGAAAACATCAAGATCAAACAAGAAGATTTACCAAGAACAACTTGAAGATCATGAAGAACACTATGAATGCATGAATTTTTCGAAAAATGCATAATAATTTTTAAAACATGCAATTAATACCAAACTTAAAAATTGACTCAAGACTCAAACAAGAAACAAAAAATATTTTTTATTTTTATGATTTTATGATTTTTTTGTATTTTCTTAATAAATTTTTCGAAAATATTCTTTAGAAAAACAAAAATAAAGAAAAATTTTTGAAAGATTTTTGAAAACTTTTTTGAAAAGAAAGTAAAAAGAAAATTACCTAATCTGAGCAACAAGATGAACCGTCAGTTGTCCATACTCGAACAATCCCCGGCAACGGCACCAAAAACTTGATGGATGAAATTGTGATCATCAACAATGGCTCCAAAGACTTGGTGCTCTCAAACATGAATCACACTTTGTCACAACTCCGCACAACTAACCAGCAAGTGTACTGGATCGTCCAAGTAATACCTTACGTGAGTAAGGGTCGATCCCACAGAGATTGTTGGTATGAAGCAAGCTATGGTCATCTTGTAAATCCCAGTCAGGCAGATTTAAATGGATTAAGAGATTATTGGTTTAAATAATGATAATAAAATAAATAGAAAATAAAGATAAAGTTACTCATGTAATTCAATGGTGGGGATTTCAGATAAGCGTATGGAGGTGCTGTGTTCTTTCTAAATCTCTGCTTTCCTACTTCTTCCTTCTAGTTTTTCATCACTCCTTTCTATGGCAAGCTGTATGTAGGGCATCGCCGTTGTCAATGGCTACATCCCATCTTCTCAGTGAAAAAGGTTCAAATGCTCTGTCATAGCACGGCTAATCATCTGTCAGTTCTTAATCAGGTTGGAATAGAATCTAGTGATTCTTTTGCATCTGTCACTAACGCCCAGCCTTCAGAAGTTTGAAGCTCATCACAGTCATTCAATCTTGGAATCCTACTCGGAATACCACAGACAAGGTTAGACTTTCCGGATTCCCATGAATGCCGCCATCAATTCTAGCTTATACCACGAAGATTCTGATTAAGGAATTTAAGAGATATGCGCCCGACCTAAGGTAGAACGGAAGTGGTTGTCAGTCACGTGCATTCATAGGTGAGAATGATGATGAGTGTCACAGATCATCACATTCATCAAGTTGAAGTGCAACGAATATCTTAGAACAGGAATAAATCGAATTGGATAGAAGATAGTAGTAATTGCATTAAAACTTGAGGTACAGCAGAGCTCCACACCCTTAATCTATGGTGTGTAGAAACTCCACCATTGAAAATACATAAGTGAAAGGTCCAGGCATGGCCGAATGGCCAGCCCCCAGATCTAAGAACTAAACGTCCCCCAAGATTGAATAATACAATCAAAGATATATAATAAACTAGTAAAAAGTTCTATTTATACTAAACTAGCTACTAGGGTTTACAGAGGTAAGTAATTGATGCATAAATTCACTTTCGGGGCCCACTTGGTGTGTACTTGGGCTGAGCTTGATCTATCCACGAGCTGAGGCTTCTCTTGGGGTTGAACGCCAAGTTATAACGTGTTTTGGGCGTTCAACTCTAGTTCGTGACTTGTTTCTGGTGTTTGACTCCAGAATGCAGCATGGAACTGGCGTTGAGCGTCAGTTTACGTTATCAAATCTCGAATAAAATATAAACTATTATATATTGCTGGAAAGCTCTGGATGTCTACTTTCCAACGCCATTGAGAGTGCGCCATTTGGAGTTCTGTAGCTCCAGAAAATCTATTTTGAGTGCAGGGAGGTCAGATTCCAACAACATCAGCAGTCCTTTGTCAGCCTCCTATCAGAGTTTTGCTCAGGTCCCTCAATTTCAGCCAGAAAATATCTGAAATCACAGAAAAACACACAAACTCATAGTAAAGTTCAGAAATATGAATTTAGAGTAAAAACTAATGAAAACATCCCTAAAAGTAACTAGATCATACTAAAATCTACATAAAAACAATGCCAAAAAGCATATAAATTATCCGCTCATCATCAGGCTGAGCATCTTTAAAGATATCCTCTAGCTCTGATTCAAGGCTCTCAGTCATATTGACCTCTTTTACCAGAGAGTCAATAATATCAATGCTCATGCATTCGTTTGGGGTGTCTAGATGCTGCATAGCTTTGACAACATTTAACTTAAACTCGTCCTCATTGACTCTCAAGGTCACTTTCCCTTTTTGGACGTCAATGAGGGTTCATCCAATTGCTAGGAAAGGTCTTCCTAGAATGAGAGTTGCACTCTTGTTCTCCTCCATTTCCAGCACCACAAAGTCAGTGGGAAAGGCAAATGGCCCAACCTTGACAATCATGTCTTCAATTACGCCTGATGGGTATTTAATGAAGCCATCAGCGAGTTGGAGACATATCTGGGTTGGTTTAACTTCATCAGTCAATCCAAGCTTTTTGATAGTAGATACAGGTATTAGGTTGATACTTGCCCCCAAGATCACATAAAGCTTGCTTGGTACAAATATCATCTAATGTGCATGGTATCATAAAGCTTCCGGGATCTTTAAGCTTCTCAGGTAAGCTTTTCAGAATTACTGCACTGCATTCTTCAGTGAGGTAAACTTTTTTAGTTTCCCTCTAATCCTTCTTATGACTTAAGATCTCTTTCATGAACTTAGCATAAGAGGATATTTGCTCAAGTGCCTCTGCAAACGGAATCTTTATTTCAAGAGTCCTGAGATAGTCTGCAAAGCGGGCAAATTACTTATCCTGTTCCGCTTGGCGGAGTTTCTGAGGATAAGGCATTTTGGCTTTGTATTCCTCAACCTTAGTTGCTGCAGGTTTATTACCTACAGATGTGGGTTGAGAAGCATTTTTAGAGGGGTTGCTATCAGCACTTGTATGTGTCTGATCTCCCACTGGCGTTTGAATGCCAAGGGTGAAAGCTGGAGTGGCGTTAGACGCCAACTCCTTACCTATTTCTGGCGTCTGAACGCCAGAACTGTGCTTCCTTTGGGCATTCAACGCCAATTCCTTGCCTGTTTCTGGCGTTGAACGCTAGGATTGAGCATGGGTTAGGCATTCAATGCCAGCTTTCTTTTCTGGGCTCTGACTGTCCTCAGAGGGATTTTGGGTAGCAGTTTGTTCGTTTCTTGGCTTCCTGCTGCCTTGAAGCGAGGTATTTAATGTTTTTCCACTTCTTAATTGAACTGCTTGGCATTCTTCTGTTATTTGTTTTGATAACTGCTGTTCTGTTTGCTTCAACTGCACTTCCATATTCATATTATCCATTCTTGTTTCTTGTAATATTTCCTTGAATTCGACTAACTGTTTTGTTAGAAAATCTAATTGCTGATTGAATTCATTAGCTTGATCTGCAGGACTGAGTTCAGCAATTACTGTTTTAGCCTCTTCGTTGATGGAAGGTTCACTGCTTAGGTATAGATGCTGATTTCTGGCAACTGTATCAATAAGCTCTTAAGTTTATTCTATTGTTTTTCTCATGTGTATAGATCCACCAGCTGAGTGTTCTAGAGAAATTTGAGCTCTCTCTGTAAGCCCATAGTAGAAGATGTCTAACTGCACCCACTCTGAAAACATTTCAGAGGGGCATTTTCTAAGCATCTCTCTGTATCTCTACCAGGCATCATAAAAGGATTCATTATCTCCTTGTTTAAAGCCTTGGATGCTCAGCCTTAGCTGTGTCATCCGTTTTGGAGGAAAGTATTGATTCAGGAATTTTTCTTACAGCTGTTTCCATATCTTTATGCTAGCCTTAGGTTAGTTATTTAACCACCTCTTGGGTTGGTCTTTTACAGCAAATGGAAATAGTAATAGCCTGTAGACATCCTGATCTACTTCCTTATCATGTACTATGTCAGCAATTTGTAAAAACTGTACCAGAAACTCTGTAGGTTCTTCTTGTGGAAGACCGAAATACTGGCAACTTTGCTGCACCATGATAATGAGCTGAGGATTCAACTCAAAACTATTAACTCTAATGGAGGGTATACATATACTACTTCCATATGAAGCAGTAGTGAGGTTAGCATATGACCCCAGAGTCCTTCTGAACTGTTCATTTCCACTTAGGTCCATGATGGAGAAAGGAAAATGATATGGATTTATTTTATTTATTTTATTATATAAGAAAAATAATTTTCAAAATAATAAAATGAAATAAAATAAAAATTAAAATAAAATAAAAAAAAGATTTTAAAAATATTTAACAAAATTTCGAAAAAATGAGGAGAGAAAAAGTGGTTAGAATATTTTTGAAAAAGCTATAATTTTAAAAAATTAAAGTTGAAATCTGAAATTTTTATAAAAAAAATTCGAAATAATTGCTTAAAAATAGTTAGAAAAGATTTTTTTTGAATTTTTTTTATGAAAGAGAAAAACACACAAAAGACACAAGGCTTAAAATTTTTATATCTAATATTCCTTGTTTTCGAAAATTTTGGAGGGAAAACACCAAGAAACACCAAACTTAAAAATTTTAAGATTAAAACATAGAGAAGACTCAAGAACACTTTGAAGATTCACAAGAACAACAAGAACAAAAGAAGGAACACCAAACTTAAAATATAAAAAAAAACACAATAAAATTTTCAAAAATTAAAGACAGATTAACAAGAAAACACTAAACTTAAAGTTTGGCACAAAATTCAATTAAAGAAAAATTATTTTTGAAAAAGATTTTAAAAAGAAGATGCCCAATTACCAAGAACATAAACCAACGCTCTAGCCAATTGAGCTATAAATGTAACGTGTTTTAAAGAGGTATTTTTAATAACTAAAAATAAAAAAAATTTTGGAAACTAATATTTTGAAAATGCACAAAGAAAACACGAAAAAAAAATACAAAACAAGACAAACCAAAGATCAAACAAGAAAAATTGACAAGAACAATTTGAATATCAAGGAAAAACAAGAACACGCAATTCGAAAAATTGAGAGACAAAGAAAAGCATGCAATTGACACCAAACTTAGAACATGACACTAAACTTATAAAGGAAATGAAAATTCAATTAAAGAAAAATAATATTTTTGAAAAATTTTTAAAAGGAATAATAGCTGATGCAATCCTAGTGACTCTAAACCAAAAAGACAAATTTTTCCTAATCTAAGTAACAAGAATCACCGTCAGTTGTTCAAACTCAAATAATCCCCGACAACGGCGCCAAAATCTTAGTGCACAAAAATTACTTCACACTATGTAATTTCACACAACTAACCAGCAAGTGCACTGGGTCGTCCAAGTAATACCTTATGTGAGTAAGGGTCGAATCCCACAGAGATTGTTGGCTTGAAGCAAGCTATGGTTATCTTATTATTCTTAGTCAGGATACCAATAGGGTTCTTTAATTTCAATTGTAAAAAGAATGAAAGGGCATAAAATAAATAATTGTTACGCAATAATGGAGAATATGTTGGAGTTTTGGAGATGCTTTGTCCTCTGAATTCCTGCAACATAATGCTTTCTCACTTTCATAAATGCAAGGCTCCTTCCATGGCAAGCTGTATGTAGGGCATCACCGTTGTCAATGGCTACTTCCCATCCTCTCAGTGAAAATGGTCCAAATGCTCTGTCACAGCATGGCTAATCATTTGTCAGTTCTCGATCATGTCGGAATAAGATCCATTGATCCTTTTGCGTCTGTCACTACGCCCAACACTCGCGAGTTTGAAGCTCGTCACAGTCATCCAATCCCAGAATCCTACTCAGAATACCACAGACAAGGTTTATACTTTCCAGATTCTCAAGGATGCTGCCAATGGATTCTAGCTTATACCACGAAGATTCTGATTAAGGAATCTAAGAGATACTCATTCAATCTAATGTAAAACGGAGGTGGTTGTCAGGCACACGTTCATGGATTGAGGAAGGTGATGAGTGTCACGGATCATCACCTTCTTCATAGTAAAGCGCGAATGAACATCTTAGATAGGAACAAGCGTGTTTGAATGGAAAACAGAAATAATTGCATTAATTCATCGAGACGCTGCAGAGCTCCTCACCCCCAACAATGGAATTTAGAGACTCATGCCGTCAAAAGGTATATAATTCAGATCTAAAAATGTCATGAGATACAAAATAAGTCTCTAAAAGTTGTTTAAATACTAAACTAATAGCCTAGGTTTACAGAAAATGAGTAAACTAAAATGAATAGTGCAGAAATCCACTTCTGGGGCCCACTTGGTGTGTGTTGGGGCTGAGACTTAAGCTTCTCATGTACCTAGGCTGTTTTTGGAGTCGAATGCCAGGTTGTAACTTGTTTCTGGTGTTGAACTCCAACTTGCAACCTGTTTCTGGCGCTGAACGCCAGACTGCAACATGAAACTGGCGTTAAACGCCAGTTTACGTCATCTATCTTCGCACAAAGTATGGACTATTATATATTTCTAGAAAGCTCTGGATGTCTAATTTTCCAACCCAATTGAGAGCGCGCCAATTGGACTTCTGTTGCTCCAAAAATTTTATTCCGAGTGCAGGGAGGTCAGAATCCAACAGCATCAGCAGTCCTTTTTCAGCCTAAATCATATTTTTTTTTCAGCTCCCTCAATTTCAGCCAGAAAATATCTGAAATCACAGAAAAACACACAAATTTATAGTAAAGTCCAGAAATATGAATTTTTCCTAAAACTAATAAAAAATATACTAAAAACTAACTAAAACACACTAAAATCTACATGAAATTACCCCCAAAAAGCGTATAAAATATCTGCTCATCAATAATCAATTTTCACACTTATAATCAACTTAGAATTCATGAAATTGATAAATCACAAGGATTAGAAGGTTTCTTACCTTAACTCACGAAATTGGTTGATGGAACTCACCAATGGCTCATACTATAGTACTCATAAATAATCAAAATCATAAAATCACCCAACACCCATACACTACTAGAAAACTAGTTATTACAGACGGATATTTCTGACGGATTTTATCCCACGGAAATACAGACATAATTTGAGAGGAATTTTTTGTCAGAAAACAAAAAAATAAATTAGCATAAATTACAGACGAAAAAAAAATCCGTCGATAATTCTGTCGAAAAAAGTTAATTTTTTTCGTGAAAAATGGTTACAGACGGAAAATCTGTTTGTAATTAAATAGACAAAAATGTTGCGTTTTATTAAATTATTACAGACAGAAAATTCTTCTGTAATTTAAAATTTTTCATTAAAAAATATTAATGTAAATAGTTGCATCTACTCCCATCATTGCAGAGCTCTCTCTGTCGCCGCTCTCATCGCATCTGCTCCCTCTGTCGCCTCTTCCATCTAATCTCAACTCGCTATCTCAGTTCTTCTCGTAACCATCTCAAATTTCAGGTATATATATCCTAATTTTGTGATTCTGTTCTTTGTGATAAACCTTATGGCTCAATTTTTCTGTGCCAGTTTTAGGTTTATCATACTCTACTTTTGTGCTTCGTTTGAATCTGCGGGTTTACTCTGATTTTGATAAAAAAATTTTGCAATCGAAGCTTTTCATTTGAATCATTTGCTTGGATGAACATTGAATTTGTTCTGTTCTGCTCTGTTCAAGTAATTTGTAATTCAATTTGAGCTATTTGTTTGATAATTATTTATAACTTTCGTTGTTTGATAATTATTTGCTTGTTATTCAGTGTTACAGCTCAAGATCTTGTTGACATTATGCTTCTAAATTTGCTTCTAAATTTCCGATATCTTCACTCTTAACGATGGACTGTAACGCCTCTACTCAAGGTTAGGGTTTAAGCTCTCTTTCGTGTGCACTACTTGTTTTTATTTCTGCTCGAACTCATATTAATTTCTTTGTGATAAATTTCGAGCTTTTACCATTTTCTCAGCCTCCACCTCCTGCTGCCAAACAAATGATTTCTTCTCTAACTTTTGCCATCAGCGATATATTTGTCTCTACACATCATAGTTTTTAGCTTTGCTTCGATTTGAATGTATTTTTTATATTTTTTTAGTTTCCCTTTCATGTGAAAAATTACCTGATAGCTATTTGTTGTGAAGGCCATTCTTGTTTCAGCTAATGTTTATGTTGCCTTTGGTTCAGGTTTTCTAATGGTTTATATAAAGGAGTTGACCTTTCTTGGTTTTCTTTGTCTGGGTTGAAGGAATAGGTTTGCTTAGAGCTGTGGAGTTGATACTTTTATCGGGTCTAATTAGATTTTTTTTGGTTCGAAGGTTTGATGTTAAGGGCTATGTGACTGGGGTTTGGGAATCCTGACTGAAAGAGGACACATGAGGAGGCAGAAGCTTTGGAAAGGTGTCCAGGTATGCAGTGCAAGTTCTTTTTTGCTTAAACGCATGTATATCGTTTTAAAAAGATTGGGCTCATGCATTTATTTTAATTCTTCTTCAGAATCTTGTAAATCTGGAGCTAGTAGATCTTAATTATTCATCACACCTAGTCGAGCTCCCAGATTTCTCCAAGGCCCCAAATCTTGAAGAAATAAATGTTTCCAACTGCAAGAGTCTGCAGCAAATTCCCCAATTTGTTTTATCTTCTCAAAGGCTGGGTTATCTCTTTCTAAATGATTGTAATGAACTAAGAAGTTTCTAGTCATCATCAATCTCTTAAGGCACTCTCCTTCTATAGCTGCATTGGTCTCAGAGAGTTCTCGTTGACACAGCTTAACCACAACACAAATAAATTGGTGTTATCAGCTCTACTTGAATGGCTAAAACTGGATTACTGTTCCATCCTTTCTCTACTACCAGACAATATAAGCATCCTTTCATCATTGAAGGACTTATCAATATGTCACAGCAGTGTGAGAAGCTTGCCCGAAAGCATTAAGCATCTGTCATGGCTGAAATACCTTAACTTGAGTAATTGCGAGAGGCTTTAATTTGTACCAGAGCTTCCATCATCCATTTTGGGGTTAATTGCTTTTAACTGCATATCATTACATACTATTTTCATTGTTGAACCAATCAAAGAAGAGAAATTCGGATATAAAACTTAATCCTCTTAACTTCCTCACTCACTTTGTAATTTGTGTAGGTTAAGGATGTACGTTGGAATGCAAAGCTGGGTGGCCAGAATATGAAACTACGGTTGGTGGAGCATTTTGTAGATGAGTTCAATAAACAAGTTGGTGGTGGAATAGATGTGAGGAAATTTCCCAAGGCTATGGAAAAATTGAAGAAGCAGGTTAAGCAAACAAAAGAAATTCTTAATGCAAACACAGCAGCTCCTATTTCAGTTGAATCACTTCATAACCTTGTTCGTAGCAAGTGATTCTTTTTTTCTTTTGAAAATAAAATTGTGTCTATTAGTTTGAAGACTACGTGTTTGTTTTAATGAAAATGAGAGGGAGTACAGTAAAAAGTTGTCACTTTTTCATTTGGGGAGGGATATAGTTTTTGATAAATGTCACTTAGATGAGATAAATGCTGATTGCTGATTAAAGATCTACATCCTTGCATATAATTTAGTTCTACTTGCCTAATTCTTAAACAAAATGGAAGGATTATAGGATTCATGTCCTAATTATATGCTAATTATGAGATTATGTTGATAGTAATTGTGAATATTACAGAGCATGACAGTGCATAATATGTATGTTGGAGAGGGTTCAGACTTCCAATGTAATATATAAAAGGGTGGTTGAGCAGTGGGATTCTCTTGGTGACTTGACTGCATCTGTTGCATTAAACGCAGCTGCCCTAGCTCGTGCTCATCTACGTGCCATAAGAAGTAGGAAAAGAGGTGAAATAGAAGAGAAATCTATTTTGTTTTTGTGTTTTTTGAATTGGGATTTTGATGCTTCCTGTTTATTAAGGTGTGATTCATGAATTGTTGTATATGTGAAATCTGAGAATTTTCACAAGATGACATTGATCTGAATTTTTATGCTTCTGATTGGTTTCTATAATTGTCTAGTTTATTAATTTCATTTGAAATGTCTAGTTTTTACCATATGTAACTTTATATATGCTATTGCTGGCATTTTATGTGATAGAGTTAATGCTACAATCATTAAACCACGAATTAGTAGTATTCACACAAAATGATAATTTAATATAGGTAGTATTTTTTATCGCTGTATTGGTGTCATCAAGCCTCTCCTATAAGTGCTAGAAAGAAATGCTAGAAATATCTATTCCTCATAAAAGGTTATGCATTTTCTTGTTGACAGTTGTTCATTTATGGCATGCTGTGTAGGTCAAACTTTCTATTTCTAGTAGGAATTTTCACTTGACTACCATTGCTAGGTGCTCGTGGCACTATGCTGGGACAAGGTTTGTACTTTTCTAATCCTTTATATGAGTTTGTCACATGATAAAGCTACATTCTGTTTCAATTTTTTACACTTGTAGTCCTTGAAGATATACATCTGCTTTTGTTTATATTTTAATTTTTCTAATTGAGGTTTTTTTACTAGTTTCTGCCAAGTACTTCAATCCATGAAACTCATGTAAACGGGTGATTTATCACCCAGAAACTTGGCATTTTCATGCAAATTTTGCCATTTTTATCTTACTTATTTCTTGACATATTCCTTGCTTGTTGTATCTTGTGGTGCAGATATCTGAAACGATGAGTGAATGAAAAGGGAAGAGTAGCTAATGATGTTGAGACAGAGCAGATAGTCTTTGCAGATGCTCGTGATGGAAGCCCGATGAAAATAAGTTCCATGGTGCAGATCCGAGGTTCAATCCCTCTATTCTGGTCTCAAGAAGCCTCTCCACTGAACATAAAACCTGACATTATATGTATGATATGGAAGCAACAATTCTCTGCTTGTTATGGCTTGCTTGTTGTGTAATTTTTTCTGAGAGCTTTTTTGCTTCTTTTTTCTTTTTCTAGTATCAAAGAAGGACAACACTTTTGAAGCCACAAGGCTTCATTTTGAAAATCTTGTTAAGAGATATGGAAATCCAATTATCATATTGAACTTGATTAAGGTAGGCAGCTTCCCATTTCTAACGAACAGTTAGGAATATTAAATTTCTCGATTATGTCTAACCTCTAAACTAGAGTGTTTTTTTATTTTCATTTTTTTGTTCAAGACACATGAGAAGAAGCCACGAGAAACTATTCTGCGAGCCGAGTTTGCTAATACTGTTAGGTCTATCAACAAAAATATGAAAGAAGAAAATTGACTGAGGTTCCTCCATTGGGATTTGCATCGACACTCAAGACGGTAACTTGCTCTTCCCTCCAACCGTTTCAGTTTTTTATTCTTGGGTGTTATTTTGACTTTATTGGATCAATTACTTCAGCAGCAAAGCTACCAATGTGTTGACCCAACTGGGAAAAGTGGCTGCATATGCGTTGAAGCTGATTGGCATCTTTTACTGCTCCCTGATACCAAACTTGACACCAGAGGGACTGTTCCAATATTTCTTCACATGGTATTTTCTATAACAGCACTTTGGATGCTGTTTGCTGATGTATTTTTTCATTGAATTATTTTTTATATATTTTGATGATTTATCAGATGATCTTTGTATTAAGCAATAACTAGAAATTTTTCTGCTTGTCTCTGCAGCAGTTAATAATTGCTTTTTGTTTGAAGTACTAGTTAATAATTTTATTGGTGATTTTATTTAATATAATGCAGGAATAAGAATTCCATTGGTAACTCTGACAAAACAAGCTAGCATGGACAAGGATGTTGATAGGGAAGCAGAAGTTAATAATTGTTATTATAGTGGTGATGAGAACAAAGAGTACAGTGTCAGACCCGAGGTGCTTCAAGATGGGGTCTTAAGAACGAATTGCATAGACTACTTGGATCGTACTAATGTTGCTCAATATGCTTATGGACTAATGAATTATATTGACTTGCTTGTTTATAGTACTTTTCTTTTAGTTTGATAATACGATGAATTTGTTTATTTTTTGAAATTTTATAAATATTCGAATACAAATTAGATAAAAATTTGTATTATATTTATATTTATTTTATATGAAAACAATTTTATTTTGTAATTGAAAAAATCTAAAAAATATTCTATTTTACCTTACTGACGGATTTACAGACGGATTTTTTGTCTGTATTCAGAGTGTGAGATGATTTTTCAAGGTTTAAATTACAGACAGAAAATTTGTCAGAAAATTAGTCTATAATTACCGACGGAAAATTCGTCAGAAAATCCGTCGAAAAATTCAACGTTTAAGGGAAATGGATGGAGAATTTACAGAGAAAAAATCCGTCGGTAATTGGTAAAAATCCGTCTGTAAATAATTTCTGACGAGGCTTTTACAGAGGGATAAAATCCATCGGTAATTTCATCGATAACTAAAAATTCGTCTGTAATAAAGACTAAATCTGTCTGTAAATCTGTCTGTATTAATCCATTTTCTAGTTGTGATAGCCAATCACGTTTTCAAAGGAAAAAATCAAAACTGGGCAGAGAAGGACAAACTGCTTACCATAATACCTAGATAGAATCGAAGAAGAAGAGAAGAGCAATGCGTGGTCGCAAACGGCTCGTCAATCGGAGTTCCGGAGAGAAAGTTATGGTGATTTGAAGTTTGGGAAGCTAGGTTTTCTTTCTCTCTTCTCTCTATACGCCCCCTCATTCTTTAGGGTAAATGAGCTAAAATGCTCATAACTAATATTTATATATATTGGGTATTGGGCCCACTTGGGCTCGGTTCACTTGGTTTAGTCCGTTGGCCCCATTTTGGGGCAAAACCTTTAAGATTAGAGTTTTAAATCGTATTTTAAATATTTATATCTTCCCAAATTATAAATTCTTATTTCTTAAAATTATTCCCTTCTAATTAATTTTCTCAGCCACAGTACCAGACAGATCGCAGCCAGTACTGCCTGTCAAATTTCCAATGCACATTTTTATTCAAAAAACTATGTTTTCTGTCTCAGAAAAATTTACTGAGTCCAAATATCATATTTAAATTATCAAATTCCGATTGCTAAATTTTCTAACCATATTCGCTCCTATTTAATTTATTATTTAATTAATTACAGTTTGATCGGGTTTTACACACTGAGGCACGACAGACATCGCCGACTATATTCCGCTGTTGATGTCCTAAATATACCAAAGATTTTCTCAGTGGTGTCTACCTAACCAACAGGTTTTCATGTATCCTATGGCAGCGAGGTAACTATTATTTTTGTTTTGGTTGTGTTTTGAATTTGTAACTCATTATGACATCTCGTAAATTGAACTCATGTTATTCTTGTAATCGGTGACAAATTAATAGGGTTGACGCAGGAGCGCAGGGACCAGCACGATACGAGGGTCCTCCGATAGCATCTATTGCTAGACCTGTTACAGATAGATGAGGTTAGCATTACAATTTTATTTTTTGGTAGTTCTTTTTTATTCCGATTATTCTTCAATTTGGAATTGCTTGTAGCTAACCAAGGTAATTAAATATAGTAAATACATTGAAAGTTAATTACAAAATTTAGTCTTGTTGATATGAAAACTTTTTGAGTACATCAACATTTTATATATATATATATATATATATATATATATATATATATATATATATATATATATATTCATGTATGTTTTAGTTATCCTTTAATTTAGTTTGTATCTCTGATCATTATTTTATAACTGTCGTTTCAGTTTGTCTACAGTGTCTATAGCAATTTTGATATTTTATTGTATGACTCATTCCAGTTTATGTATATTTGTGTAATTGCCTTTTGCTTCACCATACAGACTTTTTATAGGAGGGTTTGAAATGATAGCTTTGTCGAACTGTACCTTGTAGGATAGGAATGCTGACGGATGGATTAGATTGTATCAATAGCAGGATGACCTTACAGATGAGGCTGCTGTCCAACTGTCGATGGTCTTGGGACATGGTGGGTGCTAAACATGTATGCGCTTGGTAGCGCGAAATTGTGAACAATACTTTTCACAACTCTCATAATCCCCGGTAATGAATCCAAAAACTTGGTGTTCAATACCATGGCATAAACACAACTTCGCACAACTAACCAGCAAGTGCACTGGGTCGTCCAAGTAATAAACCTTACGCAAGCAAGGGTCGATCCCACGGAGATTGTCGGTATGAAGCAAGCTATGGTCACCTTGTAAATCTTAGTCAGGCAGACACAGATGGGTATAGATGATGAATAAAACATAAAGATAAAGATAGAGATACTTATGTAATTCATTGGTAAGAATTTCAGATAAGCGTATGAAGATGCTTGGTCCCTTCCGTCTCTCTGCTTTCCTACTGTCTTCATCCAATCATTCTTACTCCTTTCCATGGCAAGCTTATGCAAGGGTTTCACCGTTGTCAGTGGCTACCTCCCATCCTCTCAGTGGAAATGTTCAACGCACCCTGTCACGGCACGGCTATCCATCTGTCGGTTCTCGATCAGGCCGGAATAGAATCCAGTGATTCTTTTGCGTCTGTCACTAACGCCCCGCCCTCAGGAGTTTGAAGCACGTCACAGTCATTCAATCATTGAATCCTACTCAGAATACCACAGACAAGGTTAGACCTTCCGGATTCTCTTGAATGCCGCCATCAATTCTTGCCTATACCACGAAGACTCTGATCTCACGGAATGGCTGGCTCGGTTGTCAGGCGAGCGCTCGATTGTCAGGCGATCAACCATGCATCGTGTATCAGGAATCCAAGAGATATTCACCCAATCTAAGGTAGAACGGAGGTGGTTGTCAGGCACACATTCATAGGTGAGAATGATGATGAGTGTCACGGATCATCACATTCATCAAGTTGAAGAACAAGTGATATCTTGGAACAAGAACAAGCGGAATTGAATAGAAGAACAATAGTAATTGCATTAATACTCGAGGTACAGCAGAGCTCCACACCTTAATCTATGGTGTGTAGAAACTCCACCGTTGAAAATACATAAGAACAAGAGTGATCATTGGCTTCGGCCCCAGAGAGGGAACCAGAAAAACCAAGATGAAAATACAATAGTAAAAGGTCCTACTTATAGAAAACTAGTAGCCTAAGGTTTACAAAGATGAGTAAATGACATAAAAATCCACTTCCGGGCCCACTTGGTGTGTGCTTGGGCTGAGCATTGAAGCATTTTCGTGTAGAGACTCTTCTTGGAGTTAAACGCCAGCTTTTATGCCAGTTTGGGCGTTTAACTCCCATTTTGGTGCCAGTTCCGGCGTTTAACGCTGGGAATTCTGAGGGTGACTTTGAACGCCGGTTTGGGCCATCAAATCTTGGGCAAAGTATGGACTATCATATATTGCTGGAAAGCCCAGGATGTCTACTTTCCAACGCCGTTGAGAACACGCCAATTGGGCTTCTGTAGCTCCAGAAAATCCACTTCGAGTGCAGGGAGGTCAGAATCCAACAGCATCTGCAGTCCTTTTCAGTCTCTGAATCAGATTTTTGCTCAGGTCCCTCAATTTCAGCCAGAAAATACCTAAAATCACAGAAAAACACACAAACTCATAGTAAAGTCCAGAAAAGTGAATTTTAACTAAAAACTAATAAAAATCTACTAAGAACTCAACTAAAATTGCTAAAAACATACTAAAAACAATGCCAAAAAGCGTATAAATTATCCGCTCATCACAACACCAAACTTTAATTGTTGCTTGTCCTCAAGCAACTGAAGATCAAATAAGATAAAAAGAATAGAATATGCAATGAATTCCAAAAACATCTATGAAGATCAGTATTAATTAGATGAGCGGGGCTTTTAGCTTTTTGCCTCTGAACAGTTTTGGCATCTCACTCTATCCTTTGAAACTCAGAATGATTGGCTTCTTTAGGAACTCAGAATCCAGATAGTGTTATTGATTCTCCTAGTTGAGTATGATGATTCTTGAACACAGCTACTTTATGAGTCTTGGCCGTGGCCCAAAGCACTCTGTCTTCCAGTATTACCACCGGATACATACATGCCACAGACACATAATTGGGTGAACCTTTTCAGATTGTGTCTCAGCTTTGCTAGAGTCCCCAATTAGAGGTGTCCAGGGTTCTTAAGCACACTCTTTTTGCCTTGGATCACAACTTTATTTCTTTCTTTTTCTTTCTTTTTTTTCGTTTTTTTTTTCGAAATTTTTCTCTTTTTTTTTTGAATTCACTGCTTTTTCTTGCTTCAAGAACCATTTTGATGATTTTTCAGATCCTCAGTAACATGTCTCCTTTTTCATCATTCTTTCAAGAGCCAACATTCATGAATCACAAATTCAAAAGACATATGCACTGTTTAAGCATACATTCAGAAGACAAAAGAAATGCCACCACATTAAAATAATTAAACTGTTATAAAATTCAAAATTCATGCAATTCTTATCTTTTTCAATTAAGAACACTTTTCATTTAAGAGAGGTGATGGATTCATAGGACATTCATAACTTTTAGGCATAGACACTAATGATCACAAGACACAAACATAGATAAACATAAGCACTAAAATTCGAAAAACAGGAAAATAAAGAACAAGGAGATTAAAGAACGGGTCCACCTCAGTGATGGCGGCTTGTTCTTCCTCTTGAAGGTCTTATGGAGTGCTTGAGCTCCTCAATGTCTCTTCCTTGTCTTTGTTGCTCCTTTCTCATGATTCTTTGATCTTCTCTAATTTCATGGAGGAGAATGGAATGTTCTTGGTGCTCCACCCTTAGTTGTCCCATGTTGGAACTCAATTCTCCTAGGGAGGTGTTCAGTTGCTCCCAATAGTTTTGTGGAGGAAAGTGCATCCCTTGAGGCATCTCAGGGATCTCATGATGAGAGGGGTCTCTTGTTTGCTCCATCCTTTTCTTAGTGATGGGCTTGAGGTCATGCCTTCTCAATTGAACCGGCTTTCCTCTTGAATCTCTCTTCCATTGGGCGCCCTCTTCACAAATGTCAGTGAGGACTTGGTCCAACCTTTGATCAAAGTTGACCATTCTAGTGTAAGGATGTTCATCTCCTTGCATCATGGGCAAATTGAATGCCAACCTTACACTTTCCGGACTAAAATCCCAGTATTTCCCCCGAACCATAGTAAGATAATTCTTTGGATCCGGGTTCACACTTTGATCATGGTTCTTGGTGATCCATGCATTGGCATAGAACTCTTGAACCATTAAGATTCCGACTTGTTGAATGGGGTTGGTAAGAACTTCCCAACCTCTTCTTCGGATCTCATGTCGGATCTCCGGATATTCACCCTTTTTGAGTGAAAAAGGGACCTCGGGGATCACCTTCTTCAAGGCCACAACTTCATAGAAGTGGTCTTGATGCACCCTTGAGATGAATCTTTCCATCTCCCATGACTCAGAGGTGGAAGCTTTTGCCTTCCCTTTCCTCTTTCTAGAGGTTTCTCCGGCCTTGGATGCCATAAATGGTTATGGAAAAACGAAAAAGCAACGCTTTTACCACACCAAACTTAAAAGGTTTGCTCGTCCTCGAGCAAAAGAAGAAAGAAGAGAGTAGAAGAAGAAGAAATGAGGAAGAAGGGAAAGGCTTTTGTGTTCGGCCAAAGAGGGGGAGAAGTGGTGTTTAGGTTGTGTGAAAATGAAGGGGTGAAGAAGGGTATATATAGGGGAGGGGGAAGGGTAAGGTTCGGTCAAGTGAGGGTGGGTTTGGGAGGGAAAGTGGTTTGAATTTGAATGGTGAGGTAGGTGGGGTTTTATGAAGGATGGATGTGAGTGGTGAAGAGGAAGATGAGATTTGATAGGTGAAGGGTTTTTGGGGAAGAGGTGTTGAGGTGATTGGTGAATGGGTGAAGAAGAGAGAGAGTGGTGGGGTTGGTGGGGATCCTGTGGGGTCCACAGATCCTGTGGTGTCAAGGAAAAGTCATCCCTGCACCAAATGGCATGCAAAATCATGTTTTGAGCCAATTCTGGCGTTAAACGCCGGGCTGGTGCCCATTTCTGGCGTTTAACACCAGGTTCTTGCCCTTTTCTGGCGTTTAACGCCAGTCTGGTGTCCCTTTCTGGCGTTAAACGCCCAGAATGGTGCCAGACTGGGCGTTAAACGCCCACTTGCTAGCCTTACTGGCGTTTAAACGCCAGTAAGTTCTTCCTCCAGGGTGTGCTATTTTTCTTCCTGTTTTTCATTCTGTTTTTGCTTTTTCAATTGATTTTGTGACTTCTCATGATCATCAACCTACAAAAAACATAAAATAACAAAAGAAAATAGATAAAATATAACATTGGGTTGCCTCCCAACAAGCGCTTCTTTAATGTCAGTAGCTTGACAGATGGCTCTCATGGAGCCTCACAAATGATCAGAGCAATGTGGGAACCTCCCAACACCAAACTTAGAGTTTGAATGTGGGGGTTCAACACCAAACTTAGAGTTTGGTTGTGGCCTCCCAACACCAAACTTAGAGTTTGACTGTGGGGCCTTTGTTTGACTCTGATTTGAGAGAAGCTCTTCATGCTTCCTCTCCATGGTGATAGAGGGATATCCTTGAGCCTTAAACACAAAGGATTCTTCATTCATTTGAATGATCAGTTCGCCTCTATCAACATCAATCACAGCCTTTGTTGTGGCTAGGAAGGGTCTGCCAAGGATGATGGTTTCATCCATGCACTTCCCAGTCTCTAGGACTATGAAATCAGCAGGGATGTAATGGTTTTCAATCTTCACCAAAACATCCTCTACAAGTCCATGAGCTTGTTTTCTTGAGTTGTCAGCCATCTCTAATGAGATTCTTGCAGCTTGCACCTCAAAGATCCCTAGCTTCTCCATTACAGAGAGAGGCATGAGGTTTACACTTGACCCTAAGTCACACAGAGCCTTCTTGAAGGTCATGGTGCCTATGGTACAAGGTATTGAAAACTTCCCAGGATCTTGTCTCTTTTGAGGTAATTTCTGCCTAGACAAGTCATCCAGTTCTTTGGTGAGCAAAGGAGGTTCATTCTCCCAAGTCTCATTTCCAAATAACTTGTCATTTAGCTTCATGATTGCTCCAAGGTATTTAGCAACTTGCTCTTCAGTGACATACTCATCCTCTTCAGAGGAAGAATACTCATCAGAGCTCATGAAAGGCAGAAGTAAGTCCAATGGAATCTCTATGGTCTCATTTTGAGCTTCAGATTCCCATAGTTCCTCATTAGGGAACTCATTGGAGGTCAGTGCACGCCCATTGAGGTCTTCCTCAGTGGCGTTCACTTCCTCTCCTTCCTCTCCAAATTCGGCCATGTTGATGGCCTTGCACTCTCCTTTTGGATTTTCTTCTGTATTGCTTGGGAGAGTACTAGGAGGGAGTTCAGTAACTTTCTTGCTCAGCTGTCCCACTTGTGCCTCCAAATTCCTAATGGAGGACCTTGTTTCAGTCATGAAACTTTGAGTGGTTTTGATTAGATCAGAGACCATGGTTGCTAAGTCAGAGGGGTTCTGCTTAGAATTCTCTGTCTGTTGCTGAGAAGATGATGGAAAAGGCTTGCCATTGCTAAACCTGTTTCTTCCACCACTATTGTTGTTGAAACCTTGTTGAGGTCTCTGTTGATCCTTCCATGAGAAATTTGGATGATTTCTCCATGAAGAATTATAGGTGTTTCCATAGAGTTCTCCTAGGTAATTCACCTCTTCCATTGAAGGGTTCTCAGGATCATAGGCTTCTTCTTCAGATGAAGCATCCTTAGTACTGCTTGGTGCATTTTGTATTCCAGACAGACTTTGGGAAATCAAATTGACTTGTTGAGTCAATATCTTGTTCTGAGCCAGAATGACATTCAGAGTATCAATCTCAAGAACTCCTTTCTTCTGATTTGTCCCATTGTTCACAGGATTCCTTTCAGAAGTGTACATGAATTGGTTATTTGCAACCATTTCAATCAGCTCTTGAGCTTCTGCAGGCGTCTTCTTCAAATGAAGAGATCCTCCAGCAGAGCTATCCAAAGACATCTTGGATAGTTCAGAGAGACCATCATAGAAAATACCTATGATGCTCCATTCAGAAAGCATGTCAGAAGGACATTTTCTGATTAATTGTTTGTATCTCTCCCAAGCTTCATAGAGGGATTCTCCATCCTTCTGTCTGAAGGTTTGGACTTCCACTCTAAGCTTACTCAATTTTTGAGGTGGAAAGAACTTTGGCAAGAAGGCATTGACTAGCTTTTCCCATGAGTCCAGGCTTTCTTTAGGTTGTGAGTCCAACCATGTCCTAGCTCTGTCTCTTACAGCAAAAGGGAATAGCATTAGTCTGTAGACCTCAGGGTCAACCCCATTAGTCTTGACAGTGTCACAGATTTGCAAGAATTCAGCTAAAAACTGATGAGGATCTTCCAATGGAAGTCCATGGAACTTGCAATTCTGTTGCATTAGAGAAACTAATTGAGGCTTAAGCTCAAAGTTGTTTGCTCCAATGGCAGGGATAGAGATGCTTCTCCCATAGAAGTCGGGAGTAGGTGCAGTAAAGTCACCCAGCACCTTCCTTGCATTGTTGGCATTGTTGTTGTTTTCGGCTGCCATGTCTTCTTCTTTGAAGATTTCTGTTAGGTCCTCTGTAGAGAGTTGTGCCTTAGCTTCTCTTAGCTTTCGCTTCAAGGTCCTTTCAGGTTCAGGGTCAGCTTCAACAAGAATGCCTTTGTCTCTGCTCCTGCTCATATGAAAGAGAAGAGAACAAGAAAATATGGAATCCTCTATGTCACAGTATAGAGATTCCTTGAGGTGTCAGAAGAACAGAAAAATAGAAGAAAGAGGTAGAAGAATTCGAACTTAATCAGATAGAGTTCGAATTGTGCATTGAGAATGAGTGGTACTCCATAAATAGAAGGATGTGGGAAGAGGGGAAGAGAATTTTCGAAAATTAATTAAAAAGTTTTTAAAATCATTTTGAAAAATTGATTGATAATTTTCGAAAACTCAAAGTGGAAAAAGAATCAAGTGATTTTTGAAAAAGCTTTTGAAATTAGAAGTCAAAAAGATTTGATTGAAAACTATTTTGAAAAAGATGAGGTTAAGAAGATATGATTGGTTTAAAAAAAATATGTGATTGAAAAGATATGATTTGAAAACAATTTTTAAAAAGATTTGATTTTAAAAATTAATGACTTGCCTAACAAGAAAAGATATGATTCAAACATTAAACCTTTCTCAACAGAAAAGGCAACATACTTGAAATGATGAATCAAATCATTAATTGATAGCAAGTATCTTTGAAGAAGGAAAGAAATTGATTTTGAAAATATTTGATTGAAAAGATATGATTTGGAAAAGATTTGATTTTGAAAAACTTTGAAAACTTAAAAAAAATTGATTTGAAAACAAAATCCTCCCCCTTGTGCCATCCTGGCGTTAAACGCCCAGAATGGTGCACATTCTGGCGTTTAACACCCAATGCACTACCTTTTTGGGCGTTAAACGCCCAACCAGGCACCCTGGCTGGCGTTTAAACGCCAGTCTGTCCTTCTTCACTGGGCGTTTTGAACGCCCAGCTTTTTCTGTGTAATTCCTCTGCTGCATGTTCTGAATCTTCAGTTTCCTGTACTATTGACTTGAAAATAGAACCAAGATCAAATAAACAATGCATGCAAGACACCAAACTTAAAATTAGACACTAGACTCAAACAAGAAACATAAAATATTTTTTTGGTTTTTTATGATTTTGAAATTTTTTTGGATTTTTTCGAAAATTATATGGAAATAGAAAATAAAAGTTTCAGAATTCTTAATTTGGATTCCAGGAATCATTGCAATGCTAGTCTAAGACTCCGGTCCAGGAATTAGACATGGCTTCACAGCCAGCCAAGCTTTCAAAGAAAGCTTCGGTCCAAAATACTAGACATGGCCAATGGCCAGCCAAGCCTTAGCAGATCATTGCTCCAATAGCAAGATTGATAGAGATCAACAAGCTCTTGTGATGATCAGTTGAAACCTCGGTCCAATAAGATTAGACATGGCTTCTCAGCCAGCCAGATTTCAACAGATCATCATGAAACACTAGAATTCATTCTTAAGAACTCTGAAGAAAAATACCTAATCTAAGCAACAAGATGAACCGTCAGTTGTCCATACACGAAACAATCCCCGGCAACGGCGCCAAAAACTTGGTAGCGCGAAATTGTGAACAATACTTTTCACAACTCTCATAATCCCCGGTAATGAATCCAAAAACTTGGTGTTCAATACCATGGCATAAACACAACTTTGCACAACTAACCAGCAAGTGCACTGGGTCGTCCAAGTAATAAACCTTACGCGAGCAAGGGTCGATCCCACGGAGATTGTCGGTATGAAGCAAGCTATGGTCACCTTGTAAATCTTAGTCAGGCAGACTCAGATGGGTATAGATGATGAATAAAACATAAAGATAAAGATAGAGATACTTATGTAATTCATTGGTAAGAATTTCAGATAAGCGTATGAAGATGCTTGGTCCCTTCCGTCTCTCTGCTTTCCTACTGTCTTCATCCAATCCTTCTTACTCCTTTCCATGGCAAGCTTATGCAAGGGTTTCACCGTTGTCAGTGGCTACCTCCCATCCTCTCAGTGGAAATGTTCAACGCACCCTGTCACGGCACGGCTATCCATCTGTCGGTTCTCGATCAGGCCGGAATAGAATCCAGTGATTCTTTTGCGTCTGTCACTAACGCCCCGCCCTCAGGAGTTTGAAGCACGTCACAGTCATTCAATCATTGAATCCTACTCAGAATACCACAGACAAGGTTAGACCTTTCGGATTCTCTTGAATGCCGCCATCAGTTCTTGCCTATACCACGAAGACTCTGATCTCACGGAATGGCTGGCTCGGTTGTTAGGCGAGCGCTCGGTTGTCAGGCGATCAACCATGCATCGTGTATCAGGAATCCAAGAGATATTCACCCAATCTAAGGTAGAACGGAGGTGGTTGTCAGGCACACGTTCATAGGTGAGAATGATGATGAGTGTCACGGATCATCACATTCATCAAGTTGAAGAACAAGTGATATCTTGGAACAAGAACAAGCGGAATTGAATAGAAGAACAATAGTAATTGCATTAATACTCGAGGTACAGCAGAGCTCCACACCTTAATCTATGGTGTGTAGAAATTCCACCGTTGAAAATACATAAGAACAAGAGTGATCATTGGCTTCGGCCCCAGAGAGGGAACCAGAAAAACCAAGATGAAAATACAATAGTAAAAGGTCCTACTTATAGAAAACTAGTAGCCTAAGGTTTACAAAGATGAGTAAATGACATAAAAATCCACTTCCGGGCCCACTTGGTGTGTGCTTGGGCTGAGCATTGAAGCATTTTCGTGTAGAGACTCTTCTTGGAGTTAAACGCCAGCTTTTATGCCAGTTTGGGCGTTTAACTCCCATTTTGGTGCCAGTTCCGACGTTTAACGCTGGGAATTCTGAGGGTGACTTTGAACGCCGGTTTGGGCCATCAAATCTTGGGCAAAGTATGGACTATCATATATTGCTGGAAAGCCCAGGATGTCTACTTTCCAACGCCGTTGAGAGCGCGCCAATTGGGCTTCTGTAGTTCCAGAAAATCCACTTCGAGTGCAGGGAGGTCAGAATCCAACAGCATCTGCAGTCCTTTTCAGTCTCTGAATCAGATTTTTGCTCAGGTCCCTCAATTTCAGCCAGAAAATACCTGAAATCACAGAAAAATACACAAACTCATAGTAAAGTCCAGAAAAGTGAATTTTAACTAAAAACTAATAAAAATCTACTAAGAACTCAACTAAAATTGCTAAAAACATACTAAAAACAATGCCAAAAAGCGTATAAATTATCCGCTCATCAGCGCTCCACCAACCCTCCGGACCTCCCTAACAAAATAAAACATTCATGGTTAGAAACTACACTAGATATAGCTATCATAAATGACTAAATATGTCACAATTAAACTTGAACTCACTAGTATCCGAAGTTCTGTCAGTGGGCTATACAAAGAGTCCACGGACATCCAGCAGCAGCTTAGCGGCAAAGCACATGGTACTTTAATCGATTCGATTCGATCATTTGATACTCGTCACTTTTGCAAATATAGTTCTTCACACCCTGCATTACTACATCTTTGCATTTGAATATGTGGCTGACTCAAAATTCTACCCCACCGTCTAGGTTGTAATCCTCTTTTTCGGTGTTGAAAAACGGAGATTTCTCATGCATGACATCCAAATCCAATGTATGATAGTGACTTGGTACATCTGATAGCACCAGAATCGGGTAGAGGGAGTCAAAACATAGCTCACCGCTGCCTCAGCCGGCGTCTCTGATACAAACTCCTCCACCTCATCATCTTCAGAAGAATCACTATCGTTGCCATCCGCATCGTACTCTTCGTCGGAGTCTTCATCACCCACGTCCATGTCTTCCACTAGGCTGAAAAGATGAATTGGTGGTGGTACGAGAGGTGGGTCATCCTGCATAAAGGTCGAGTAGACAGAACCACCGCCACCAACATCACCAACCTCGGCAGAAAGCTCCATCACTTGTTTCGCCATGATTCTCCTATGGATGTCAAACATTAGTCGCACATGTCAAACCTTGCTGATCTTTTTTCTCCCTACACCACCAAGATTGCTCAATATCAGACTCTTCAACTCGGACAACGAAGTTACGCATTGAGTGCGCAACAGTAACGGATTCTCACACTCAAATATCACCTCATTATCACTATTTTTCATACGACAATTGAGATACACACAGACAACCACATATCTGCTACTACTGGATATTTTTGCCTATTTTTTGGAAGAAAAACAGAGGAGAAGAAGATATGAAATGTATGTGGAGAATGCCAAAAGTTGCACATCCTTTTATAGCTGTTGAAAATTTGGCTTACTGTATCTCGTTTACACTATAAACGTTATTATTTACCACGTATCTCGTTTACCATGTAAACGAGATAAATTTGCACGTATTTTATTTACACTGTAAATAATATATACACATGTCATACATACAGTCTTATCTCGTTTACAATATAAACAAAATATGTACAAATTTATCTCATTTATACTATAAATGAAATAAGTCATTCCATCTATTTTTATAATAATTTTTATAAATATTTGTTTTAGTAAATAAAATATTTTTTAATTTAATTAAATAAAAAATTCTTTCATCAAGAGGTTCAGCACGGCATAACGCAAGAACCAATTAGAATCTGATGAGAGATTTAAACACATCTACATCCAATTAAAATTTCAATTGCATACAATTAATAGCACTAGAGCTACAGTAGTTAGGTGTTGATATCATTTTTGCTTATCCTTGAGAGGTGAGTAAAGACTTAAAGAGTTAAGAGTAAGACTATATATATTTTCAGTTTCATCCCCGTCTTCTTTTCGAATTGTACATTCACACTTCAATTAATAAATTAAGATATTTCGACCCATCATCATTAATGAAATATTTCTTTTATGGTATTTTTCAGTCTAACGGAATAAAGACTAATATCAGTTGTAAATTAGAATTCTATTTAAAAATTTATTATTAATTAATAAATTATTACATACATAAAACAAATTTTTATCATTTACTTAAATAAATTAATAAATTAATTACTAAACCAATCCAACTTAATTATTATCATAGTTATCAAACTCAATTCGATCCGGCCGATTCAATCAAAAATTTGGTCACCCAATTACCTGGCAGACCAAGCCACTCGTCGAACTGGTTATGCATGAGACCCGATAGAATTCGGTTCGAGCCAACGAATTTTCGTCAAAACCAGTAACTCGGCCGGTTAATTCAACCCAGTTCGAGTTATGTTTTTTTTTTCTTTTAAATAAAAATGGTGTCGTTTGGCTTTCAGTACCCCCACCCTCTTTCAACGAAACCCTAATGGCCTAATGGTTATTCCCCCCTCCCCATTGCCCCTAATCTGAGAAATCAAGGTGATTCTAGTGGAACCCCCAGCACTCGTCTATCTGCTCCTTCGTCACCGGCACTCGGTAGTCCCTCACCCTTTTCCTCAATCCATCGTCTCTCCCCTCATTCCCTCACCTTATTACGTCGTCGCCTCTCCGCTCACCTTGTCACTCTCGGTCTCTCACGGTCACGGCCTCACCTCGTTGCTCTCTCAGTCTCTCACCTCGTCGTCGTCGCGATCCCGTGCTTCAGCCCTATGTTCACTTCGTCGGCGGCAAAATGCTCACAGAAGACAGAAATCAAGCAGCATCTTTGCACCTGCTCCCTCGGGTCAGTCAGGTGGTGGTCGTCATCTTTTTGGTCGCGATCTGGGAACCAGTTATCCAAGTGAGCTCCCTTCAAATTTTTTACCCTGGTCTTTCACTAGAATTGTTGAATACTGAACCTGGTGATTGCTTTTGACTATTGTAATTGAATTTTACAGTTGTTGAAACTGAGCATATTTTAGTTAGTATTGTTATTGAATCTGGTGGTTATTACTATTATATTTGATTTTTTAAGAGTTATTATTGAATCTGGTGGTTATTACTTTAGTTAGAATTATTGTTAAACTTGAATCTGGTGGCTGTTGATGTTGCATTTAATTTTTTAGAGTTGTTGTTTGTTGCTGGTTGCTATATTTTAGAGTTGCTGTGATTTTTAGAACTGTTGTTGTTTGTTGTTGGATTTTTTAAAGTTACTGTTAGTTCATTTTGTTGAATAATAAAGTCAGTAAATTTTGGTGGAATGATGGTGGTTGCTGTGTTATTTAAATAATTGTATTATTTTTTACTTGTTGATTTAAATTGAGAACATATTTTATACTAGAGACTATTTTATTATTTTTTTTAGATTATTAATTATGTTTAAGATTTGATATTAGATTAGGTGAGTTCTACTGTGAGAAAGTGAATTTTTTTTTCCTCAAGTGAGGAAATGTGATGGATGCAGGAGAAACAAATGCGTGTAGTGTTTGTTCCCACTGGTCTTAGCAGATACTGTTGTAGTTTCAGAGTGTACAGAAATTGTGGACCAGATTGTGTTAATTAATAGGAGTTAGTTTTGTAGATAATCTGATGATTAGTTATTTAAATTATTTAGTCTGGAACAGGTAATTTTTGGAGAAGCATGATTAGAATGGGCTGGATTGCTTATTTGGTTTGAGTATTTTTTTTTTCCATTTATGGAGTTGTGATGCTATCTGGGTCAAATATAATTTTTTGGTCTAGGACGTCTTATATTGTTAGGCCTGGCGGAAAAACAAAGAATAAAAATTCTAATCAGAAAAACATGAACAATAATAATATTAATATTGATATGAGTGATTATAATAAGAACATAAATTGGTAGGGTATTAGATGCTATGCTACTTCGGTCAGCAGTCAACTTTAAAAATAAAAAAATATGTCTCCATATGTTAATTTTCAATTCAAAATTAAATATCCGTGCATTATTTTAAATTAAATAAATTATTCTAAAATATATTAATTAAATGTCTCCATATGTTAATTTTCAATTCAAAATTAAATATTCTTGCATTATTTTAAATTAAATAAATTATTCTAAAATATATTAATTTTAATCAAATAGAATTAATTATTTATTAGTTTATCATTATAAAATAGTTAAAAATTAACTAAACACAATAATATCTGCATATGTTTTAATTAACTAAACACAATCTCATTTATCGTATATTTAAATGATAATATCAATTTTTTTTAGAGTATTTATTTTTAAATAATTTAATTTATATTAAATATTTGTCAATTTTAAATTAATATTTACTAATTTAACCTTTATAATAGTATATTTGTTTAACTTGTTTAATTAAAATTATTTATTTTAAAATTTATTCTACAACGTTAATTATCAATAGTTTTAATTTAAAAATTTTTAAGAATATAGTATTGTATAAATTTGTACTGAAAACTTTAGAGGAAATTTAACCTTTATACTAGTATTGTATAAAATTCTATTAAAAATTAAAGGATACAGTATTGTATAAATATAATAGTTTTAATTTCCTCGGCACTCTATTTCAATTATCATGCTTAAATTTATACACTATTATATCCTTGAAAATTTTTAAATTAAAACTATTGATAATTAACGTTGTTGAATAAATTTTAAAATAAATTATTTTAATTAAATAAGTTAAACAAATGTATTATTATAAAGGTTAAATTAGTGAATATTAATTTAAAATTGACAAATATTTAGTATAAATTAAATGATTTGAAAATAAATACTCTAAAAAAATTGATACTGTAATTTAAATATACAATAAATTAGATTATGTTTAGTTAATTAAAACATATGCAGATAATATTGGGTTTAGTTAATTTTTAACTATTTTATAATGATAAACTAATAAATGGTTAATTCTATCTGATTCAAATTAATATATTTTAGAATAATTTATTTAATTTAAAATAATGCAAGGATATTTAATTTGGAATTAAAAATTAACATATGTAGATATTTTTTTATTTTTAAAATTGACTACTGACTGAAGTAACATAGCGTCTAATACCTTATCAAGTTATTATTCTTATTATAATCACTCATATCAATATTATTATTGTTCATGTTTTTTTAGTCAGTAATTTTTTTTTATTAGGTCTAATAATATAAGATGTCCTAGACAAAAAATATCCAACCCGAACCAATTAGCATCACAATTTCATAAATGGAAGAAAAAAATACTCATATCAAATGAGCAATCCAGAATGACCAAAAAAAAATAAAAAGAGTAATCCAGCCCATCCCAACCATGCTTCTTCAAAAATTATCTGTTCGAGAATAAAAAAGTTAAATAACTAATCGTTAAATTATCTACAAAACTAACTCCTATTAATTAAACACAACTGACTTTAGTCCAAAAAAAAAAATACAACTGACCCATAATTTTTGTACACTCTGAAACTACAATAGTATCTACTAAAACCAACAAAAACAAACACTACACGCGTTTGTTTTTTTTGCATCCACGACATTTTTTTATCTGAGGAAAAAAATTCAGTTGCTCACCATTAGATTATTAATGTTTATAAAAACTTGTATTTTAAATTTTAAAATATTATTTTAATTTTATTTATATAATTATATATTTTTTTAATTATCATCAGATTAATCGAATGAATCAGTAACTCATCAATTGAACCAATAATCTAATAATTAAATCGTATGACCAAATTAATTATCAGTTTAATTCTTATAACTATAAATATTATTAATGAACTACTATTATTCCATAACTGCGTTCCAACTAAACAAATTTAAGAGACCGTCATGACTCGAATTTAATTAATATTCATGCTACTTAGAAAATAATATTTAATTTATTAAAACATAAAATAAAGATTAATATTTAATTTAAAAGTATAAAATAAATAATTTTAAATATTTAAAATTATTATAAAAATAAATTAAATAAAAATTAAATTTCAAATAATAAGCACTACAAAATTAGTCTTAATTTTATTAGACATAGTTGTCAAAATCAAATTAGATCGATTGGTTCGATTAAAAATCGGTAAAACTAAATTTTCAACCGATTTATTTTAATCCCAAAATCGCTTCAACTTGAAAATTGATAGAAATCGGTCAAAATTAGCAAAAATTGATTAAAATCAGTGAAAACTAGTTCAATCGAATTGTTCAAGTAAAAATTTTAAAATTGATGAAGTCGTGATTCAAACTCAAATCTTTTTTGTTACTGCATACTCTTCTTGTCATTAACATATGCTATTTCTTATTATTTTATAAGCTAATTATTAATTATATACTTACTTATATTTAAATTAATTGTATTTTTTATTATGCATAATTATTAATATAAATATTATCAAACATGTATAAATAAAATATATCAAATATTTTTATTATTTACAATATAATTATTCTTTTAATAATTATATGATATTTATTAATATTATATTTCAATAAATATATATCATATATAATAATATAATAAATATAAATTAATTAATTAAATATTAAAATTTAAAATAATTAAATTAATATAAAAACAAAATTAAAAAATTTTTATTAAAAAAGATATTAAAATTTTATATAATTATTTAATAATAATTGAATTATATTTTATTAATTATAATTAGTTGAAATTTGATTATTTTTAAAATATTAATAAAATATGTATTTTAAATTTTAATTTTAAATTTTTAATTATTTTATATATTTATTTATGTGAAAATAGATCAATCAATTTAACCGATAAACTAATATACTAATAATATGGGATCACGAATTCAATTTTGACCGCTATATTATTATGACTAAGCTCAAAAAAAAAAAATCTTAAGTACTAGTCATATATATTTATTTATGTGAGAATAAATCAGCCAATTTAACCAATAAACTAAATATACTAATAATATGGGATCACGAATTTAATTTTGACCGCTATGTTATTATTATGACTAAGCTCAAAAAGAAATATCTCAAGCACTAGTCAACTTGCTAGTCACTATTTAGCAATAAATGAGACTTCCACATGGTTCATAATATATTATTTTATTTGCATAATAATTAAAGAATTGGTTAACCACGAAAAAACGTTTTCGAATTATTCAAACGCAGAAATGCATCCGAATTTTACTATCGACAAAAATATTTTTAAATAATTTAAAAACATAACAACAATACTCAACAATAAATATATATTTTTAAAAAATGTTTTAGAAATTGAATTTTGATGTGATTTTTTACAAGAATAATTAAAAAAATATGATATTATTATTCTTAAAATTTGATAATTTTTTTAGTATATATTTTTTTGTGATTTTTTAAAAGTATTATTAGTTGTTAACAAAAAAATTACAAAAAAATATATACTCAATGAAAAATTACCAAATTTTAAGGATAATAATATCTCATTTTTTTAATCATGCTTGCAAAAAATTGTATCAAAATTCAATCTCTAATATATTTTTTGAGAAATACATATTTAATGTTAGATAATCTTACAAAAAAACTAGCATTAAATATATATTCTCAAAAAATACATTAGAGATTGAATTTTGATGCAATTTTTTACAAGCATAATTAGAAAAATAAGATATTATTATTCTTAAAATTTGGTGATTTTTTGTTAAGTATATATTATTTTGTGATTTTTTAAAAGTATTATTGGTTATTAACAAAAATAATTATAAAAAAATTATATACTTAACAAAAAATTATCAATTTTTATGTATAATAATATATTATTTTTATAATCATGCTTGCAAAAACTTGCATCAAAATTCAATCTCTAAAGTATTTTTTGAAAATAAATATTTACCATTGGGTATTGTTGTTGTGTTTTTAAATTATTTGAAGGCATTTTTGTCGATAATAAAATTCGGGTGTATTTTTGATAGCGTTTGAATAATTTGGAGACATTTTTGGTAGTTAATCCAAAAAATTATAACATCATTTACCATAATATTTTTATTTAATAATAAGTAAATTATAGGATAAATATTTTATTGTTTATTGTGTTTAATATTGTGAGATGGATAAAAACTAAAAATAATTAATAAATATTATAACGAATGTCAAAATAATATCTAATATATTGATTAAAAAAAATCAAACTGGGTTATTGTGAACATAATTACTATAGGAAGGTTTTCACATGTACCACGTATTTTTTTGGTACACTGCTATTCCATTCTTTTTTAGCATTAAGATATATAATAAAATAATTAGAAGGATAAGATTGAATAGAAATACATTGAGTGATTTTGCTTTTTTGGAGAACACCATAAAATAGAGACAAGTTGTTTCCTTAGCCCATGGAAAGAATGAAGAAATTACTATCTTGCACTTGTGTTCATGTGTTGTGTTAGTTTTCTTTTAATACACCTTTTACTTTTCTTTTTTTTTTAACCAATTTTTATTGATCATTTTATCTCTCTATTAGTTTTTCTTCCTTTTTTCGTTTTTCTAAAATAGATGACTTCCTTTGGCACGATATACTTTATTTGTCTATTTATTTTACAGAAATATTATTATTATTATATAAAATAATACTATTTTATAATTTAGTTTTGTTTTTCTTGTACATATATAGTACTTACTTAATTCAATTTTTTTATTATATTAAATACATGTTATTTTACTAAATGCATATTATTTTCTAAAATTTTAAATATTAATTTTTTTAAATATTAATCTATTTTTATTAGGTTATTTAAAAAAGAGATAAAATTAAAAAATAATGAAAAAAAGGGTAAAAAGACCATTTTAATATTAGTATAAGTTAAATTTAATTGCTCAAGTAAGTATTACTATAATAATATTAATAAAAATTTGTGCAAGAATAATATTACTTATATTTTAATTTTATCAACTAAACTCATTTAATTTTAAAGTATAAGTATTAAATTTATTGTGCTAAATTTTTTAGGATAATATAGAATTTCACAATAAATTAATTTTATTTGATATTCGTCAATTAAAGAAATAAATTTATTAAAATATTTTTTAATTAATTAATGATAAGTCTTAGGAAAAAAAACTAATCTCATCATTCTTGTTAATTAAATTATGATATAAGATAGTGGTATGGATAGTCTTATAGGTAGGACTTGTCAAGAAATAACTTAAAAATTGACAATAAATAAGTAATAAGAAATTGATAGAAAAAATAAATAATAAATTTTGTACATCATTAATACTATTGGTGAAAAATATTTATTAAAAAATTAAAATATTAAGTCATAAATGAACATCTTTAGGTGAAAGATATCTATAGTCAAATTAAAAAAAAGTTAGAATTATAGGCTCGTGAATTTTGTCAAGCTATAATAAATTAATTTTTTTTGTATATAAGAAACTATTTAATAAAAAAAATTTAAAATTAATATTAAATCTATTTTGTTAAATTATATTAACTAATTGCTTACACTTGTAAGTTAAGGATATCTACTTATAATCAAGTATAACCAAGTTAGTTTAACATAACAAAAATCAGTTATAGCTAATATATTCTAAGTCTTATAATTTAATTTGGTTAGACTTGGTTCATAAAAAGATTTGAATATGTAGTATTACTCAAAAAAGTATTTATTTGGATTAGATTTTTTTGGGGTGAAAAAACACTTTTTAAAATAATAAAATATATTAAATTTTAAACATATTTAGATGTATTTAAAAGAAAAAAATTCACTAAAAAATTAAATTATTTGATTTTTTAAAATATCAATAATACTTTGATTTTAAAAAAGTAGAAGTAAAATAAGTTTTAATTAATTTTTTTACTAGGCATATCATTGATCATAATTAATAATTACAATTTATACCTTTAAAAATAAAAAATAAATTACTCAAATTGAATAATTTTATTTTAGCAATGAAAAAGTAAATTGTAGCAACATAATATTATTATATTTACAAATATTAAATTTAATAATTTGTCATGTATTATGTACAAGATAAGATTAAAGTTTATGATTTTTTTTTCAATTAAAATTAATGTGCCAATTCTATAAATCATAACTTCTTAAATTAAGAAATAATATATAAAATAAATACATAATTATTTAATCAATATAAAATAACATGATATATATAATTTTTGAAATATAAAAAAGTGTTATTTCTTTTAATAAATTGATTATTTTTATAAATTTACCTCACATTATTGCAAATAATTTTATTTTTAAACATTTTCTAAACAAAATTCTCTTTTTTTTTTATGAGACTTCACAGACAATATAATTTATAATAAATAAAGAAATAAAATTTCTGTACATTGTTTTAGTGTGTAGCAGTGCACTTATGTTTTTTCAAGCTAAATGTGTTATCTTTTGTTTTTTTATGATTGAAGGGTTATTTTTGTCTTTTTATAAATAACTACAAGACAAAAAATTAACTTACAACCTAATCATACATGAAACATTGAAGTTCCAATAAAGTAAATGGAACACTTGAAAACTTTCCATTACTATATATTAGTATTGGAAGCGGTTCTGGTATTCCGCCGTACGGAAGCAGAACTTTGTTGTTCCATTCAATCTAGTTATTAAGATTTATTATAAATTATTCATACGGTGGAGATATATGGAAGTTTTCATTGAGTGAAAACAATGAGAAAGAAATTTATGGAGGTCACACAACTTGTTAAGAAGTTATTAAGTACATACAGATGGAAAATGTCTTTTGTGTCCAGATATACAAGAAACTGGCTCGTCCTTTGTAGGCACAGTGTTTATTCATATGTCTAAAAAGCACAACAATTTTATACTTATTAAATATGTCATATTTTTATAAATAATTTAATTTTATTAAATATAAATTAAAAATTATTATAAAAGAAGAGTATTTGATAAATTATAATAAATATAAAATATAATAGACATCACTAATAATTATAAAAATTAACTGTGAGATTTTTTCCTAAATAAATTTAACCTATTTTGAGTAATTAATGAATTAATTTTGTTATAATTACGTTAGTTATGTGTTAATGTGTAGAAATATTTAGCCCATTAAATATTAGTTAGCCGTAGTGTTAATTAATAAATAAATATTATTGTTGTTGAATATTATATAGTTTTTAATTTTTGGATATATAATTAATTAGTTATTTAAGTCATTAATTATTATTATAATAATAATATTACTATATTAGTTATATTAGATGTGCAGTGCATGTAAGAATAGCAGTTATTAGTGTGTGAGCGTTGATTAATTAACGACAATATAGTGTTATTAAAATTATAATTAATTATAATTTTATTTTATTGTTTTGGTAATTAATTATAATTTATTAAATATAATTAAATTATGTTAATGACAATAAATAATTATGTTTTTGAGGTTATATATTGTGATAAAATAATTAAATATAATTTAATTAATAAAATTTTAATGATTTAAAGTTTACGGGATTTATGAATAATTTTGTTTGATTGAATATTTAGCGACGTTTTCTTTTTCTTTTTTTTATAAAAGATATACGTATTTTTTATTCAAAACATTTTTTTTAAATTAGAAAAATAAAAAGGCCAGTATTTCTATGTATTATATAGGAAAAATAAAAATTTAATAATTATCCTTCAAATTGGATTTTAATAGGTATTCTCAATGTTAATTTTACTCATAATTGCATAATTTTAGGGTGTGCAAAATTATCATTGTAGATTTAAAAATAGTTATTACAGGTAAATCACAATATTTTTTAGATAGTTCTCGCCTTTATAAATCACAACGGTTAAAACTGTTACAATATTAAAAATGTAAATTACTGAAAGAAAATAAAAAATATGATATGTAAGTGACAAAAATAATATATAATTAACAAACATAATTAAATCAAAGATAGAAAAGAAATTTAAAAAAATTGTAAGGACATTATATATATAATATTTTAGGAGTTCATCACTCAACATATGCTGAGCTAATTGTACAACAAACTAAAATAAAATAATGTGGTCATCAACCAAACCTTTTAAATAATTGTACAAAAATTAACAATAATAGAGGAGAAAGAGTAAGAGATATAAAATTATGTGAAAGAAGATAAAGAAGATATGTGGAGTGAATTTTAGTTTATATAGTAAATTAAACATGATTAGAAGTGAGAATAAAAAAAATAATGAATTGTGTTTTATTAATTAATCTATATCTATTAAAAAAATATTACTATTAAAAACATAAAATAATCTATATAAATATAAAGAATAAATGAGATAAAAAGATAAGGCTAAACACTATATAAGAAGAATAATAAATTAAAAAAGTGATGTGATAATAGAAAAAGAATTTGGATCTTCTAAATTTTGGATTTTTATCTTAGAGGGTAAAGTGTGATCTCTCACCTTCTTATGTTTTCTCTTGGTCTCACTTACAAAATAAATGGTGAGCGATTACACTTTATCCTCTAAAATAAAATCAAAAATTTAGATGATCCAAATTCCTAAAAAAATTATAAAATGATAATTTTACTAAAATATTTATGTGACAAATTAACAATATTAGAAACTATCTAATATATTAAAAGTTTATTGTGTCATTATTAATTTTTTTATACATTAAAAATAAATTGATATATAGATAAATAAACAAAAAAAATTTCATATATAAAATAAAATTTATTCTCTAAATATGATATGCAATATTAAAATTCAAATAATTGATATGAGTTAACATTTTTTATACTATTATTTTTTTAAAATAATTAGATAATTTAATTTGTGAAATTATAAGATTAATACTAAATTAGTTATATAAATGTTATTTTCTATGACAACATAAATATAATTCAAAAATAAATGCTTTTTTTAAATTATTTTAAATTCTCTTTTTATATAATATAGATTGTTTTAAAAATAAATATGCAAATAAACATTTATAACAAATGACAACTGAAAAAAAGAATTTAATTACACCAACAATTAAGGATCCAAGTAGTAAGGAAATTAATAGTTTGAAATTGCTTGGTTTTTTTTTTGAAATAACAGTATTATTTGCGAGAATAATTATTTGGAATATTATATGGGAATAATAATTATTTGGAATATTACATATAAACTGCAAAGTACATTTTTCCTTTCCTTTTTAAGCTGGTCATTCTGGACATTTCATACTTTACATCAGGTTAAATTTGTCCATAAATTACTAGCTACACGACAATATTTTATTGGAAAATTGATTATACATGGAACATCAAAGTTCCGCTTTCGTACAGCGGTACATCTGATAATTTTCCATTAGTATTTAGATCTAGCTATTAGCCTGTAGCTCTTAGCTATATATAGACAAGAATTTGAAAATGATTTTTTTGTAATGGATGTGATTATTATTTGAACTGTAGCATGCAACTGTGTATGCATCGATAGCATCGGTCATTTCTTGATGCATGAAGTCACAAAGTCGTGCCAGAGACGAAGATAGATTATTAATAACTTGTTGGAAACTTTAACCATCCATTCTCATGGAATAAATCTTTCCTAACTTCTTACTTCGTGGATATTTAAGTTTTTAATGATTTAAAATATATTTAAATTTTTTATTTTTTAAAATTTGAACGTATTAATTTTTTAGTTTAATTTATTCAATTTTAAAAATTTTTTTATATGTATATCTATAATAAGTTATGTTTAATTTTTTTATGAGTCTAAACTGTCTAATAGACTCAAATAAATACAAAGAATCGATTGGTCTAAATTTAAAAAAAAAATTAAAAATTTAAATATTTACAGATTAAAAGTCTATTTATCTTTTTCTCTTCTCCTATATATTGAAATTAGGTGAAATATATGGTAAAGATGTTGTTTTACAGATGTGCTTATGTGGCAAAATCTAAACCACACATTCTAAAACCACACTTTTAACTTAAAACCGTAGCCCTTTACAAAGAAAAGCGTCACCTAATGGAAAAAAGTAAATTAAAAGATTTAAGAGAAGAAATAATTAAATTATCAAAACTAATAGATCAAAAATTAATGATTTTAACCAATGTTAATTGTAATGACACTGAATTCTTAAAATCAATACAAAATGATTTTTCTCAAAATCTTTATTTTACTATAAGTTTTATTGAGGGACTTCAAAAACCTGAAAAAACTTATTTTTCACATGGAATTTCTAAAAAATGCTACCATGGAAATGATTCCCCACATCTTCATCATACTTTTAACCCACAATTAAATTCTATAGTAGATATGCTTGAAGAAATATTAGTATCTATAAAATTTCAAAGAAATAAGGAAAAAGAGAATCCCAAAGAAGAAAATTTTCAAAATATAATTAACATAACAGAGTTAAAAGTAAAACCACTATTGAAATTATGAATATTGAAGAAAAATTAGAAGAAGTTACAATGCTTTTTAAACAATTAAAAATGGCTCAAGAAAATAATATTATGGAACATGGTTTTCAAATAGAAGAAGAATTAGTAAATGATGAAAATATAGAAAATGAAGAACACATTCTAGACTATTCAAGTGACGAAGAACCAGCAATACCAATACAAGTAAAAAATGAAGCTGGAACATCTAAGGATAATCAATCTCAATTTAAATGGGAAACAGGTTTTGATAATTATGCTTTTAAAAAAGGATTTATAAATAAAGATTCAAAATATACAAAAATACCATCAAAATACGTTCCTAAAATCCAGGAAATGGAAGGAGAAAGAATGCTCGATTTAGACTGCAAAAAGAACGAAAAGAAATTTTCGAAAACTGGTTGAATTCCTTCTTATTAGAAGCCTTTACTAATCCAAAACTTAGTGAATTGTCTGGAAGAGACATTTGGAATTACATAGGATTTCATACTAAAGGAACTATAAGAGATTATATGACATCAATAGAAAACCAAATAATAGAAGAATTAGAAACAAAACAACAGCTTATGATAAGATATTATATATAATGATGATTCTATATAAAGAATTTTTTGGAAAAAATATTATAGATCATAGACAAGAAGTCTATAATAAAGAATATCAAGAAGCAAAAAACCATTTAGCTAATATTCAGATATATGATTTATGTAATGTGGAGTCTTATATATGTGAATATAGAATACATTATTACAAATTAAAAGAAGAAGATAAAAATCATTATCTCAGTATGTATATAACAAAACTTCCATATCCTGCTAATGAATTTATAATGGGAAGATTTATAAGAGAAATAAATAGAGGAACAATTGAAAATAATTTTGGTGGAGCAACCTCTGCAATAAGAGAGGAAATAAAAGAACGTTGTATGCAAGAAGCAACTCAAAAAGATTTGCAAATATAATTAGAATTTGCTGTCAGGATAATGAAGAGATACCTCAAAAATATGGTCTTAATAAAAATTTTCAAAGAAAAAGAAAATATCAATTTAGAAGAAGAAAATACTATCCAAACTGGAGAAAAAAGAGATATTTTAGGAAAGAAATAACAATAAAAACAAAAGACAAAGAAATAACTATTGCCCGAATAAAAAAGAAAATTGTAAATGTTGGTATTGCCAAGAAGAAGGACACTACGCAAATGAATGCCCAAAAAAGAAGGATAAAAAGAATCTTACTAAACAAATAGAAATTGCTAAGTCTTGTCTCATGGAACCATTAGAAGAATCTGATGATAACTTAGACTATATTTTTGAATATGTCTCAGAAACAGACTCAGAGACTGAGTAATAATGCTACATTTATTACTATAAAAATAACAGAAAAATTTATAAATGCTTTCATAGATTCTGGAGCAACACAATGCTTTGCTAGTTCAAATATAAAACTTGATTGGAAAAAATTAAAGAAACCATTAAGAGTTAGAATAGCTGATAAATCAATACATAAAATTGACCAAAAAGCAGAGATGGTTGAAATTTTTATTCAAAATTATAGATTCATTGTTCCATCTATATATATGTTAGATTCTGGAATGGATTTTATCATAGGAAATAACTTTTTAAAGCTATATCATCCATTCATTCAAGAATTAACATATATAGTTTTAAAAGCTCCACACGATTCTTCAATAAATCAAAAATCAAAACGTATAAAAATACCAACTACTACTATAGATAAGATCTTAAAATTTAAAATATTTTCTATATTAGAAACATGTTATTTAAATCTATACTTTCAGATAAATATTCCAAAAAATAATCTTGAAATAAAGATAGAAAAACTTTTGAATGAAATTTGTGCTGAAAATCCTTTAGATATTAAAAATACAAATAACGAATTAGTAAGCATTAAATTAAAAGAACCCACAAAAGAGATAAATGTTCCAAATAAAATTCCTTATTCCGCAAGAGATAGAGAAGAGTTCTCATTAGAATGTAAAGATCTTTTGGAAAAAGGAATTATAAGATTAAGTAAAAGTCCTCATGCGGCTCCAGCTTTTTACGTTGAAAATAATAATGAAATTAAAAGGGGAAAACGAAGAATGGTAATAAACTATAAAAAAATGAATGAAGCAACTATTGGTGATGCTCATAAACTTCCAAGAAAAGATTCTATTTTAGAAAAAATCAAAGGAGCAACTTGGTTTTCATCTCTTGATGCAAAATCAGGATATTGGCAACTTCGTTTAGACGAAGAAACAAAGAAATTAACTGCTTTTACTTGCCCAACAAAAGAATCAACAAGTGTGTTGCTCTATGAATGGAATGTATTACCATTCGGATTAAAACAAGCCCCAGGTATTTATCAAAGATTTATGGAAGAAAATCTAAAGGAGTTAAATGAATTTGTTTTAGTGTACATTGATGATATACTAATCTTTACAAAACAGGATAAAGAAGATCATCTTCAAAAATTATTAATAGTTTTAGAAAGATGTAAAGAAAAAGGATTAGTTCTTAGCAAAAAGAAAGCAAGAATAGCAAAACAAGAAATAGAGTTTCTTGGATTAATTTTATCCACTGAAGGAAAGCTAAAACTACAACAAAATATTTTAGAAAAAGTAAATTTATTTCCTAATAAAATAGAAGATAGAAAACAATTACAAAGATTTTTAGGGTGTATAAATTATATTTCTGATCAAGGATTTTTAAAGAATATAACAGAATACACTAAAAGCTTATTTCCAAAAATAAGTACTAAAAAAGAATGGAAATGGGATGAAAAAGATAGTATGCAAATTCAAAGAATTAAAGAATTATGTGAAAAACTTCCAGAACTTTATATCCCAGAAGAAAATGACTACTTAATAGTAGAAACAGATGCCTCAGACATAACCTGGTCAGGATGTCTAAAAGCTAAGAAAGCTATAAAAAGCTTAGAACAAGAAAAAGAATCACTAGATTCTAAATATCCCCCAAAGGAATTACTTTGCAGGTATATTTCAGGAACTTTTACTCCAACAGAACAGAGATATACCACTCATGAAAAGGAAACTCTAGCAGCAATTAAATCTCTTAAGAAATGGAAAATCGATTTACTACCCAAAGAATTTACATTAAGGACAGATTCAAGTTACCTAACAGGTTTTATATGATATAATTTAAAAGTTGATTATAATCATGGACGATTGGTAAGATGGCAATTATTTTTGTTACAATATCCAATAAAAATTGAATATATTAAGGGTGACAAAAATGTTATTGCAGATACATTAACAAGAGAATGGAGTTCGTCTACAACGCATTAGATCAAGAAATTCAAAAATACGAACAAGAACTCGAAAAATGCAAGCATTGTCAGCAAATAAGGATACAGATCCAATCCCTCAAGAAGGCCATCGAAGCAATGAAATCAACACAACAACCAAAACCATCAGAGTTCAGCCAGCTAAGCGTGGTGGACAAATCAGGTGAAGAAAAAATTCCAGAAAACAAAACAATTGCTGAAATTATCAAAAAATCCACCCAAGATAAAAAATATTATGTAATTTATAATGGCCCCATGAAAGGAGTATATGATGCCTGGGAAAAAGCAGCACCATTTACACATCAATCAAGGATAATTCATAAAGGAGGATTTTTAACACTGGAAGAAGCAAAAGAATCCTTCAGGGAATATGAAGCTCTTCATCCAGAGCAAACCCTAAAAAGAGTAGATAAAGCTCCAATTCAAACCCAGAGAACAGGGATAATAAGAAACATTCCTACAAGGGTTGAAATCAAGGAAAAGAAAAGGGTCTGTAGATCAAATCTCAGAGAAACCCTTAACATAGTCCTAAATTGGACTGAAGAAAAAAGGGCAATCTTGGGATATTATCCTATTGCCAAAGAACAGCTAACAAAGCTGGTTATATTTCCAGATGCTTCCCCATCTGACACCTATCAGTTTTTCCAGTATGGATTAATTGATACAATTTTAATTTTTAATGATTTAAAAATTATTAGTGAGTTTCCTGCAGGATTCGTTGATGCAGTAAAGAGATTTAAAAATATGATTGACAACGTAAATCCAAGGGATATATCCCTAAAATTTACGAATAGTCAACCTATTTTTAATGAAGAAGAAGAATGCTTGGTTCCAGCACATCAAGTAATCTTCATGTCCGTCTTCCCAGAAAATTTTCAACCAATTGATCAAGTTCAAGATTTAACAATCTACAGTCATGAAGGAAGACTAGCCAGCACACTAGCAAGGGTCTTCGAAAGAACTCAAAGGATAACAAGGGAATCTCACACAAGAATCAATTATAAAAGCAGAAATACTTTGCTTGTATCCAGTAAAAAGAATGAAATTGAAGAAAGAGAGATGAGACTCTTAGTGGAATTTGAATCAGCATTCTACAACTTATCTGGGCTCTTAGAAAAGCTCCCCGAAGGGATAAAAAGGAATCTCTGCTATTTGATAAAAGACAGAGAAGACCACAAGTGCCAGCTATGTGTCTCAGAGTTATCTGAAGAAAGCAATAATGAAACGGAATCAACCCACATGATAAAGGAAGGAGACAACGCATCTGAAGGCCACATAATGAAAGAAGAGGACAGCACATCTGAAGTATCTCTCAACATTATTGCATAATGACGTAAGCGCTTAGGTCATAGAGCACCAACAATGTAGCTGGTGCAAGATAATAAACAATGACGTAAGCAATGACGTCATAAGAAGGGTAAGGATGGGAATTGTCCATCAGACCCAACCATTATAAATAGGTTGCTTAGGCAATTGTAGAAATCATCAAACCATAGAAAGCAGGAGGCTAAGAGTACTCATATGCTAGGAGAGCAAAGAGGAAGCTGCCGAGGCGATTCTATAGTTTGAAGAAGAATTCCCTTAGGAAAAACCAATTCTAAACTCCCCTCTGGAGTTAGTATCTACAATCTCCCCTCTGGAGATAAAAAACATCTTATGTAAAATATTCTAAATAAAAGAAGTTTTTCTCCAGAAAGGTACGCCTTTATCCTAATCTCTTAGTTATGAATTATTTAGAAAGTTTAGAATTAACGGAAGAATCTGACTATTATAGATTATCTACATTATTAGATAATGAAAAACAGGCTGTTCTAAAAACAGAATTAAATCTCAAATCAAATGAAAATTTTAATAAACAAAATCTTTTAAAAGAAGTTTTTAATAGAAAAAATATATACTATGGAAAAATTCAACTTGAAGCCCCTATAAAGATAAAATCTGCCAATGGAGAACTTGAAATAGCTTTGATAAATGATGAAGAATTGAGTAAACAGATTGAGAAAATTAAGGATCAACAAAAAAGATCTAAAATTGGATGGATTCATATTAGTACTATACAAGTCTTAATCAAATCCACATATATGAAAGGAATTAATTCACCAATAAGCTTAGCTATCTGTGACAAAAGAATTACTGATGACCCAATAGATCAAATAATTGGAATTGTTCATGGAAACTTGGCAAACGTAAATGTTAAATTCAATGCCCATCTTGGATATGCTATACCTTTGTCAACTGAAAATCTTGGAAGATCTATAAGTTTGGCTTATAAATTTCACAGAAAGAGTCTAATGGAACAAGATGATGAACCATTTTCAATTACATATGCAATAAATTATGCTTTAACAAATAGTCATCATAGTATAATATTTAAAAACAGAGAAAGAATTTATGTTGATGAATTATTTCAGAAAATTGTAAAGACAGAAATACCAAAATATAAAGCTATTGAAAACCCAGTTCTTTTACTAAAAGAACCATCAGGAAAATTATTTTCATCGAATTTTCAAATAAGAGAATCCAAAATTAATAGCCCTTTAAGTTTATCTAAGTTAAAGTCTAAAGAAGAAAATTCTGAAATAAAAGAATTAACAAAAAGGTCGAAAATTAAATGAAACCCTAAACACTAAGTTATGACAATAAATAAAGAAAAATATATGTAACCTATCAAGACAAGAAACAAGAGCTCTTTGAAAGAGAAAATCGGTTGAATTATTTACAGTTTTCTGAAATAAATCAAGGAGCATTTAAAGCTCTAAAAATAATCTATGACAAATTGAAAAGAGAAGTTGAAGAGTTAGAAAAATTAATAGAATCTCTAGAAAATAGTGATGAATCGATGATAGAATTTGCAGAAATACTAAGATAAATAATGAAGTATACAAAGATTGAAAGACCAGAAAACAAAATAAAAAGAAAAAGGACGAAAAAATTAAAAAGTAAAATAAAGGAGTATAAGAGGGAATTAAATAATCTTCAGTTCGAAATTAATGACCTTATAATAAAAAGGATAGAAATAAGAACAAATATAAACAAGTTGGAGCTAAACTTAAAAAAAAATTTATAAATGCCTGAAAAACCATATTATGACTTAAAAGAATTAAAGTTGTTAAAAGAAAAAATGGAAAATGAAGTTGAAAAATTAAAAAGATATTTAGAAACAACAGAAAATGTAGAAATAAAAGAAGTTTTTGAGGATTTAAAAAATTATATTAAAGAAAAAGACAAACAGATAAAAGATTTTAATCCATGCAAAAAAGAATATTATAAACTAAAACAAGATTGAAAAACTATAAAAATGAAATTAGAATTAGTAATAATAGAAATGGTTAATACTTTTGATTATGAAATTGTAAACTATAAAGTATCACCAACCAAATTTATATAAATTATAAACTCATATGAAAAGTTAATGGAAATTTTGAAAAGAGTTAATGAAAATTCTGAAAAAGATATTAAAAAATTGGTATCAGAGCCAAGTTAACGATTAAGGGTAACACTTTCTCTTTAAGTAACATTTTTAGTGACACACTTTCAAAACCATAAAAGACAAAAGTCTTTACAAGTGCATCTGTACACTAGATGCCCCCTTGAAATTATATTATTTATATGCCATCATAAGACATCAATTTGTCCACGCACATGTTTTGCGTTGGACTGCAATTGGAAGAAAAACATCTTATTTATTTTTTTTAAGTTATCATCTTCTCGAAATTTGAAACAAAGTTAAATATCCCAACATTGACTTAAATATAACTGCCTAATATTCTGAATCTTTTTATAAATAAATAATTTAAATATTTTATTTATGAATATAAATAATTTATAATATATATTATTTTTTATTTTTTTTATATATTCGTAAACGAATTAAATTTTTATACATCTCGTTTATAGTACTATTACACATAAATATTTTTGTCATACAAATCATACAAATTTATCCTAATCCAACAAAATTCACTTATATAATGCGTGTGAAAATTATGTTGTTCTTTTTTGTATCCCGCATTTCTCCTCTTCCTCCTCCTCTTCTTTCTTCTTCTCCTTCTTCTTTAGGTTTCTCCTTCTTTTTCTTCGCATGTTTCATTTTTATCGTCATTTTTTATTATTGTTGTTGTTGCTGCATTTTTTTCCTCCTCTTTCTATTGATTTTGTAACATTATGTATTTTTTTCTTTCTTTGATTTTTTTTCTCCCAAGAAGCATTATGAGAATATGAAAGAAGAAGAAGAAGAAGAAGAACAAGATGAAAAGTTTTAAATTATGCAGAATTTATCAGCATACATACACTAAAAATTCTTAAACAATACACTCAAATATCTTCGTATTACACACAGAAAAATATTTTCTCTAATAGTGCATCTTTTTCTTCTTTTTCTTGTTTCTTTCTTTCTTTTTGTTGAATGAATGTAAGTTCATCATCTTCCGTGTAATTTTGCAGCATTATGTGTTTCTTCTTCTTCTTTGTTTGATTTTTGTTTTTATTCTTGTTAAGAGAGTAAAATAAAAAGAAACTTGAGAAGATAAAACAAAAAAAAAAAGATAAATAAGAAAAAAAGAAGAAGAAGATGGTGATGATGATAAAAAAAAGAAGCAGCAGCAGAAGATGAGAAGGAGGAAGATGAAGAGTTTTGAATTATGCAGAACTTATCAGCATACATACACCAAAAATTCTTAAACAATACGCTCAAGTATCTTCGTGTTACACCTAAATATTTTCGTGTCACACCCAAATTTGCTACAAATACAGAAAAATGTTTCCTCTAATGCTGCATTTTTTCTTCTTTTCTTCTTTATTTCTTTCTTTCTTTTAGTTGAATGAATGTATGTTCATCCTCTTCCAAGTAATTTTGTACTATTATGTGTTTTTTCTTCTTCTTTGTTTGATTTTTTTTGTTTTTATTCTTGTTAAGAGAGTAAAACAAGAAGAAACTTGAGAAGATAAAATAAGAAAAAAAAGATAAATAAGAAAAAAAAAGATGATGAGGATGATGAAAAAGAAGAAGAAGCAGCAGAAGATAAGGAGGAAGGAGAAAAACAGTTTTGAATTATGAGAACTTATCAGCACACATATACCGAAAATTCTTAAACATTACACTCAAATATTTTCATGTTACACCTAAATTTGCTGCAAATATAGAAAAATATTTCTCTAATGCAGAACTTTTACATTATATTCAATTCAAACCATCACTGATGAAGAATAATTTTCACAAACAAAAATATTATTCACCTACAGAATCATAAACTACTAACGAAAATATTAACTAGAATCAAACCACACCTCAGTCACTTGATTGGATTCAAAACAATAAATTTTGTTCTGGTTTAATTGATAATCTGAACTTGAATTATTCATTATATTCAAGAACGAGATAATTGATGATGGAGAAGAAGGAGGAAAAGAAAGGAGAAGAAAAAATTCTAATAAAAAAAGGAGGAGGAGGAAGAGGAGGAGGTGGTGGTGGTTGTGGTGGTGTTGGTGACGACGATAACGAAAGAGAAAAATAAAAAAGAAAGTGCAGTAACGACATGAAGAAAAACATGTGCGCGTGAATATAAATGACTTGAATAAACTTGTATCGAAAAATGACTTGTATGTGAAAAATAATACTATAAAAATATACATATATCTCATTTATAGTGTAAACAAAATATACGTATTATTACAAAAAAATTATGATTAAAATAATATTTATGGTATGATTTAGATCGATTGACAAAACAAAAACCGACACAATTTATTATTATCTAGATTAAATTAGATAAATTTACAAGTAAAATTTGGATTTAATTAGGGTAAAGTATATTTTTTGTTCTTGAAATTTGCCAAAAGTTTCAAAAATACTCCTAAATTTTATTTTGTTTTAATTTTGTCCCAAAAGTTTTTGATTTGCATCAAATATACTCTCGACGACAGTTAAATTTTCAAAAACTTTAAGACCAATCTAACAATAATGCATGAAAATTATGCTTGATTTGTTTGTATTGAAGGATTGTTCTTATAAAATTGTTGTTGAATCAGTCTTAAATTTTTTGAAAATTAGCTGTCAAGGATATATTTGATGCAAATAAAAAATTTTTGGGATAAAATTAAAACAAAATAAAACTTAAAGTATTTTAAAATTTTTTGTCAAATTTAAGAACAAAAAATATAATTTACCCATTTAGTTAAAAAATTAATGGTAAATTAGCACTGATTCTTAGAAAAAATCATTAATAACTACTTCTCTTATTTTATTTTCAAGTACTTCCTATCTTCTAACGTTGTTTAGACGGTTAATCCCTCCTAAACGATTAATCACTCTTGTAAACGTATAAATCTTTTATTTTTTTTATATTTCCAATATGATAAATAGTCATACAACAAACAAAATTTGATATATATCACTTAAATTTAAAAATTAATACTCAAGAGAGTACATAACAAATTTAAAAATTCGACACAATTTTTTAAATTTTTTATATACTCTTATTAATACTAATTTTTAAATTTAACTTGGAAATATTATAAAAAAAATAAAATGTTTGTAGGAAAGAGATTAACCGATTATTTAATTTTGTTAAAAAAATTAATGGTATAAATATAAAAAAGTATGTTATAACATGAAATAATGACTTTTCTCGAAAAACTACTTGCGGTTATATTTTTTAGGAACTAAGTCTAGGTCTCGTAAACGGGTATCAATTTACTTTTAGATTTTATTTTGTTTAATTTAAATTATATTATATCTAAATTTTATTTATAAATTGATTTAATTTGATCTAAATAATAATAAATTATATTTTTATATAATTTTTTTATTAAATTAGATTAAATTAAATTTTATTTATAAATTTATCTAATTTGATCTAAATAGTAATAAATTGTATCGTTTTTTATTTTGTAAATCGATTTGAATCATACCATAAATATTATTTTAGTTATAAATTTTTTTTTGTAATAATACATATATCTCTTTTACACTATAAACGAGATATATATATATTTTTAAATTTTTATATTTATATATCTCGTTTATACTGTAAACGAGATATATAAAAATTTAATTCGTTTACAGTATAAATAAAATATGTAAAAAAATAAAAATGATAAATATAATATAAATAACCTATATTCATAAATAAAATATTTAAATTATTTATTTAAAAAAATCCCATAAAAGTATCAGTTTTGTCCCTTTCTTATATTAATACATTGTTAAATTGACAAATTCAAATCCAATTACATTCAATTTATTTGATTTCTAAAAAAATAAAAATTAATTTTGAAAAATGAATAATTAAAAATAAAAGATTTTTTAAAGCAAATAAAATCCCATTTTTATAGTGAAAGTATGTTTAAAAATAAATTTAAAATATGAATTTTTTTTAATTCCAATGAAATGTATATATAATTCAAACCATCGAATTATAATTTTTGACATTTATATTTTAATTTTGAAATAGTATTTAGATCTAAATTATAATTGAATCATGTTAAATTTGATAAATTAATGAAGTGATTAATTTAAAATTTTTAAAAATAATTAAATTAACTTAAATTATGAAAATTTATGTTTACTAAACGTAAAATTTTCCATATATATATATATATATATATATATAGGTGCGTTCTGTGGTAGCTATTGTCTTATTGTGGCTATAGTGCCTACAAGGAGTTTAATTGTGGACATCTGGCTTTTTTTTTTAAAAAGCGTATTATTAAAAGTGTTGCTTAAAGAGAAAGTGTTACCCTTAATCGTTAACTTGACTCTGATACCAAATTTTTAACTTCGAATAAAAATAATTTGTAAATTCTAAAGTATTGACCATTTCTACTATTTCTCTAGTCTTTGATGTATATTTATAATTTTGATTTATAACTTTTTAATCTTGTTTTAATTTATAATATTCTTTTTTGCATGGATTACTGTATATAAAATCTTTTATCTGTTTGTCTTTTTCTTTAATATAATTTCTCAAATCCTCAATAACTTCTTTTATTTCTACACTTTCTCTTGTTTCTAAATATCTGTTTAATTTTTCAATTTCATTCTCCATTTTTTCTTTCAACAGCTTTAATTCTTTTAAGTTATAATATGGTTTTCCAGGCATTTATAAATTTTTTAAGTTTAATTTCAATTTGTTTATATTTATTCTTATTTCTATCCTTTTTATTATAAGATCATCAATTTCAATCTGAAGATTATTTAATTCCCTTTTATACTCCTTTATTTTACTTTTTAATTTTCTCGTCCTATTTCTTTTTATTTTATTTTCTGGTTTTTCAATCTTTTTATGCTTCATTATTTAAAATTTCCGCAAACTCTATCATCGATTCATCACTATTTTCTAGAGATTCTATTAATTTTTCTAGCTCTTCAACTTCTCTTTTCAACTTGTCATAGATTATTTTTAGGGCTTCAAATGCTCTTTGATTTATTTCAGAAAACTGTAAATAATTCAAATGATTTTCTCTTTCAAAGAGCTCTTGTTTCTTGTCTTGATAAGTTACATATATTTCTTCTTTATTTATTGTCATAGTTTAGTGTTTAGGGTCTCATTTAATTTTTCGACCTTTTTTGTTAGTTCTTTTATTTCAGAACTTTCTTCTTTAATTTTTAACTTAGATAAACTTAAAGGGCTATTAATTTTAGATTCTCTTATTTGAAAATTCGATGAAACTAATTTTCCTGATGGTTCTTTTAGTAATAGAACTGGGTTTTCAATAGCTTTATATTTTGGTATTTCTGTTTTTACAATTTTCTGAAATAATTCATCAACATAAATCCTTTCTCTGTTTTTAAATATTATACTATGATGGCTATTTGTTAAAGCGTAATTTATTGCATATGTAATTGAAAATGATTCATCATCTTGTTCCATTAGATTCTTTCTGTGAAATTTATAAGCTAAACTTATAGATCTTCCAAGATTTTCAGTTGATAAAGGTATAGCGTATCCAAGATGGGCATTGAATTTAACATTTATGTTTGCCAAGTTTCCATGAACAATTCCAATTATTTGATCTATTGGGTCATCAGTAATTCTTTTATCACAGATTGCTAAGCTTATTGGTGAATTAATTCCTTTCATATATGTAGATTTGATTAAGACTTGTATAGTACTAATATGAATCCATCCAATTTTAGATCTTTTTTGTTGATCCTTAATTTTCTCAATCTGTTTACTCAATTCTTCATCATTTATCAAAGCTATTTCAAGTTCTCCATTAGCGGATTTTATCTTTATAGGGGCTTCAAGTTGAATTTTTCCATAGTATATTATATTTTTTCTATTAAAAACTTCTTTTAAAAGATTTTGTTTATTAAAATTTTCATTTGATTTGAGATTTAATTCTGTTTTTAGAACAGCCTGTTTTTCATTATCTAATACAGCAGTTAATCTATAATAATCAGATTCTTCCATTAATTCTAAGCTTTCTAAATAATTCATAACTAAGAGATTAGGATAAAGGCGTACCTTTCTGGAGAAAAACTTCCTTTATTTAGTATATTTTACATAAGATGTTTTTATCTCCAGAGGGGAGATTATAGATATTAACTCCAGAGGGGAGTTTAAAACTATTTTTTCCTAAGGGAATTCTTTTTTCAGACTACAAAATCGCCTCGGCAGCTTCCTCCTTGCTCTCCTAGCATATGAGTACTCTTAGCCTCCTGCTTTCTGTTTTCTGATGCCTTCTACAATTGCCTAAGCAACCTATTTATAATGGTTGGGTCTGATGGACAATTCCCATCTTTACCCTTCTTATGACGTCATTTTTTACGTCATTATTTATTATCTTGCACCAGCTACATTGTTGGTGCTCTATGACCTAAGCGCTTACGTCACTATGCAATAATGTTGAGAGATGCTTCAGATGTGCTGTCCTCCTCTTTCATTATGTGACCTTCAGATGCGTTGTCTTCTTCCTTTATCATGTGGGTTGATTCCGTTTCATTATTGCTTTCTTCAGATAACTCTGAGACACATAGCTGGCACTTGTGGTCTTCTCTGTCTTTTATCAAATAGCAGAGATTCCTCTTTATCCCTTCGGGGAGCTTTTCTAAGAGTCCAGATAAGTTGTAGAATGCTGATTCAAATTCCACTAAGAGTCTCATCTCTCTTTCTTCAATTTCATTCCTTTTACTGGACACAAGCAAAGTATTTCTGCTTTTATAATTGATTCTTGTGTGAGATTCCCTTGTTATCTTTTGAGTTCTTTCGAAGACCCTTGCTAGTGTGCTGGCTAGTCTTCCTTCATGACTGTAGATTGTTAAATCTTGAACTTGATCAATTGGTTGAAAATTTCCTGGGAAGACGGACATGAAGATTACTTGATGTGCTGGAACCAAGCATTCTTCTTCTTCATTAAAAATAGGTTGACTATTCGTAAATTTTAGGGATATATCCCTTGGATTTACGTTGTCAATCATATTTTTAAATCTCTTTACTGCATCAATGAATCCTGCAGGAAACTCACTAATAATTTTCAAATCATTAAAAATTAAAATTATATCAATTAATCCATACTGGAAAAACTGATAGGTGTCAGATGGGGAAGCATCTGGAAATATAACCAGCTTTTTTAGCTGTTCTTTAGCAATAGGATAATATCCCAAGATTGCCCTTTTTTCTTCAGTCCAATTCAGGACTATGTTAAGAGTTTCTCTGAGATTTGATCTACAGACCCTTTTCTTTTCCTTGATTTCAGCTCTTGTAGGAATGTTTCTTATTATTCTTGTTCTCTGGGTTTGAATTGGAGCTTTATCTGCTCTTTTTAGGGTTTGCTCTGGATGAAGAGCTTCATATTCCCTGAAAGATTCCTTTGCTTCTTCCAGTGTTAAAAACCCTCCTTTATGAATTATCCTTGATTGATGTGTAAATGGTGCTGCTTTTTCCCAGGCATCATATACTCCTTTCATGAGACCATTATAAATTACATAATATTTTTTATCTTGGGTGGATTTTTTGATAATTTTAGCAATTGTTTTATTTTCTGGAATTTTTTCTTCACCTGATTTGTCCACCACGCTTAGCTGGCTGAACTCTGATGGTTTTGGTTGTTGTGTTGATTTCATTGCTTCGATGGCCTTCTTGAGGGATTGGATCTGTGTCTTTATTTGCTGACAATGTTTGCATTTTTCGAGTTCTTGTTCGTATTTCTGAATTTCTTAATCTAATGCGTTGTAGACGAACTCCATTCTCTTGTTAATGTATCTGCAATAACATTTTTGTCACCCTTAATATATTCAATTTTTATTGGATATTGTAACAAAAATAATTGCCATCTTACCAATCGTCCATGATTATAATCAACTTTTAAATTATATCGTATGAAACCTGTTAGGTAACTTGAATCTGTCCTTAATGTAAAATCTCTGAGTAGTAAATCAATTTTTCATTTCTTAAGAGATTTAATTGCTGCTAGAGTTTCCTTTTCATGAGTGGTATATCTCTGTTCTGTTGGAGTAAAAGTCCCTGAAATATACCTGCAAAGTAATTCCTTTGGGGAATATTTGGAATCTAATAATTCTTTTTCTTGTTCCAAACTTTTTATAGCTTTCTTAGCTTTTAGACATCCTGACCAGGTTATGTCTGAAGCATTTGTTTCTACTATTAAGTAGTCATTTTCTTCTGGAATATAAAGTTCTGGAAGTTTTTCACAAAGTTCTTTAATTCTTTGAATTTGCATACTATCTTTTTCATCCCATTTCCATTCTTTTTTAGTACTTATTTTTGGAAATAAGCTTTTAGTGTATTCTGTTATATTCTTTAAAAATCCTTGATCGGAAATATAATTTATACACCCTAAAAATCTTTGTAATTGTTTTCTATCTTCTATTTTATTAGGAAATAAATTTACCTTTTCTAGAACATTTGGTTGAAGTTTTAGCTTACCTTGAGTAGATAGAATTAATCCAAGAAACTCTATTTCTTGTTTTGCTATTCTTGCTTTCTTTTTGCTAAGAACTAATCCTTTTTCTTTACATCTTTCTAAAACTATTAATAATTTTTGAAGATGATCTTCTTTATCCTGTTTTGTAAAAATTAGTATATCATCAATGTACACTAAAACAAATTCATTTAATTCTTTTAGATTTTCTTCCATAAATCTTTGATAAATACTTGGGGCTTGTTTTAATCCGAATGGTAATACATTCCATTCATAGAGCAACACACTTGTTGATTCTTTTGTTGGGCAAGTAAAAGCAGTTAATTTCTTTGTTTCTTCGTCTAAACGAAGTTGCCAATATCCTGATTTTGCATCAAGAGATGAAAACCAAGTTGCTCCTTTGATTTTTTCTAAAATAGAATCTTTTCTTGGACGTTTATGAGCATCACCAATAGTTGCTTCGTTCATCTTCTTATAATTAATAACCATTCTTCGTTTTCCCCTTTTAATTTCATTATTGTTTTCGACATAAAAGGCTGGAGCCGCATGAAGACTTTTACTTAATCTTATAATTCTTTTTTCCAAAAGATCTCTACATTCTAATGAGAACTCTTCTCTATCTCTTGCGGAATAAGGAATTCTATTTGGAACATTTATCTTTTTTGTAGGATCTTTTAATTTAATGCTTATTAATTCGTTATTTGTATTTTTAACATCTAAAGGATTTTCAGCACAAATTTCATCCAAAAGTTCTTCTATCTTTATTTCAAGATTATTTTTCGGAATATTTATCTGAAAGTATAAATTTAAATAACATGTCTCTAAGATAGAAAATATTTTAAATTTTAGAATCTTGTCTATAGTAGTAGTTGGTATTTTTATACGTTTTGATTTTTGATTTATTGAAGAATCGTGTGGAGCTTTTAAAACTATATATGTTAATTCTTGAATGAATGGATGATATAGCTTTAAAAAGTTATTTCCTATGATAAAATCCATTCCAGAATCTAACATATATATTGATGGAACAATGAACCTATAATTTTGAATAAAAATTTCAACCATCTCTACTTTTTGGTCAATTTTATGTATTGATTTGTCAGCTATTCTAACTCTTAATGGTTTCTTTAATTTTTTCCAATCAAGTTTTATATTTGAACTAGCAAAGCATTGTGTTGCTCCAGAATCTATGAAAACATTTATAAACTTTTCTGTTATTTTTATAGTAATAAATGTGGCATTATTACTCAGTCTCTGAGTCTGTTTCCGAGACATATTCAAAAATATAGTCTAAGTTATCATCAGATTCCTCTAATGGTTCCATGAAACAAGACTTAGCAATTTCTATTTGTTTAGTAAGATCCTTTTTATCCTTCTTTTTCGGGCATTCATTTGCATAGTATCCTTCTTCTTGGCAATACCAACACTTACAATTTTCTTTTTTATTCGGGCAATAGTCATTTTTTTGTCTTTTATTTTTATCGTTATTTCTTTTTCTAAAATACCTCTTTTTTCTCCAGTTTGGATAGTATTTTCTTTTTCTAAATTGATATTTTCTTTTTCTTTGAAAATTTTTATTAAGACCATATTTTTGGGGTATCTCTTCATTATCCTGACAACAAATTCTAATTATATTCGCAAATCTTTTTTGAGTTGCTTCTTGCATACAACGTTCTTTTATTTCCTCTCTTATTGCAGAGGTTGCTTGGTGCACGAAATTGCAATCACACTTTGCAATCCCGCACAACTAACCAGCAAGTGCACTGGGTCGTCCAAGTAATACCTTACGTGAGTAAGGGTCGATCCCACGGAGATTGTCGGCTTGAAGCAAGCTATGGTTACCTTGTAACTCTTAGTCAGGATATCAAAGATTATCAGGATTGATTGTAAAAAAAAAGCAAAAGAACATAAAACAGGTACTTGAATTGCAGTGAAGGAGAATAGGTTGAGGTTTTGGAGATGCTCTGTCTTCTGAACCTCTGCTTTCCTACTGTCTTCTTCTTCAAACACGCAAGGCTCCTTCCATGGCAAGCTGTATGTAGGGTTTCACCGTTGTCAATGGCTACCTCCCATCCTCTCAGTGGAAATGTTCAACGCATCCTGTCACGGCACGGCTATCCAGCTGTCGGTTCTCGATTATGTCGGAATAGAATCCAGTGATTCTTTTGCGTCTGTCACTAACGCCCCACAACCGTGAGTTTGAATCTCGTCACAGTCATTCAGTCATTGAATCCTACTCAGAATACCACAGACAAGGTTTAGACCTTCCGGATTCTCTTGAATGCCGCCATCAATTCTAGCTTATACCACGAAGATTCTGATTAAGGAATCCAAGAGATATCTACTCAATCTAAGGTAGAACGGAGGTGGTTGTCAGGCACGCGTTCATAGTTGAGAATATGATGAGTGTCACGGGTCATCACATTCATCCGGGTTAAGAACAAGTAATATCTTAGAACGGAAGCAAGCATGATTGAATAAGAAACAGTAGTAATTGCATTAATCCATCAAGACACAGCAGAGCTCCTCACCCCCAACCATGGGGTTTAGAGACTCATGCTGTAGAAGATACAATGAGAAACGTGTAAAGTGTCATGAGGTACAGATACAATGTCAAAAGATCCTATTAATAGTGAACTAGTAACCTAGGGTTTACAGAAATGAGTAAATGACAGAAAAATCCACTTCCGGGCCCACTTGGTGTGTGCTTGGGCTGAGCATTGAAGCATTTTTGTGTAGAGACTCTTCCTGGAGTTAAACGCCAACTTTTATGCCAGTTTGGGCGTTTAACTCCAATTTCTATGCCAGTTCCAGCGTTAAACGCTGGGAATTTTGAAGCTGATTTGCAATGCCGGTTTGGGCCATCAAATCTTGGGCAAAGTATGAACTATTATACATTGCTGGAAAGCCCAGGATGTCTACTTTCCAACGCCGTTGAGAGCGCGCCAATTAGGCTTCTGTAGCTCCAGAAAATCCACTTTGAGTGCAGGGAGGTCAGAATCCAACAGCATCTGCAGTCCGCCTCTGAATCAGATTTTTGCTCAGATCCCTCAATTTCAGCCAGAAAATACCTGAAATCACAGAAAAACACACAAACTCATAGTAAAGTCCAGAAAAGTGAATTTTGATTAAAAACTAATAAAAATATACTAAAAACTAACTAAATCATACTAAAAACATACTAAAAATAATGCTAAAAAGCGTATAAATTATCCGCTCATCACAACACCAAACTTAAATTGTTGCTTGTCCCCAAGCAACTGAAAATCAAAATAGAATAAAAAGAAGAGAATATACTATAGACTCCAAAATATCAAAGAAACATAGTTCCAACTAGATGAGCGGGACTAGTAGCTTTTTGCTTCTGAACAGTTTTGGCACCTCGCTTTATCCTTTGAGGTTCAGAATGATTGGCATCTATAAGAACTCAGAATTCAGATAGTGTTATTGATTCTCCTAGTTAGGTATGATGATTCTTGAACACAGCTACTTTATGAGTCTTGACCGTGGCCCAAAGCACTCTGTCTTCCAGTATTACCACCGGATACATACATGCCACAGACACATGATTGGGTGAACCTTTTCAGATTGTGACTCAGCTTTGCTAGAGTCCCCAATTAGAGGTGTCCAGGGTTCTTAAGCACACTCTTTTTACCTTGGATCACGACTTTAACCGCTCAGTCTCAAGTTTTCACTTGACACCTTCACGCCACAAGCACATGGTTAGGGACAGCTTGGTTTAGCCGCTTAGGCCAGGATGTTATTCCTGTAGGCCCTCCTATCCACTGATGCTCAAAGCCTTGGATCTTTTTTATTACCCTTGCCTTTTGGTTTAAAGGGCTATTGGCTTCTTCTGCTTGCTCTTTCTTTTTCTCTTTTCTATTTCTCTCTCTTTTTTTTTCGTTTTTTTTTGTTTTTGAATCACTGCTTTTTCTTGCTTCAAGAATCAATTGATGATTTTTCAGATCCTCAACAACAGTTCTCCTTTTCCATCATTCTTTCAAGAGCCAACAATTTTAACATTCTTAAAACAACAAATTCAAAAGACATATGCACTGTTCAAGCATTCATTCAGAAAACAAAAAGTATTGTCACCACATTAAACTAATTCAACTAGTTTCAGAGATGAATTCGAAATCCTGTATTTCTTGTTCTTTTGTGATTAAAGCATTTTTCATTTAAGAGAGGTGATGGATTCATAGGACATTCACAGCTTTAAGACATGAATTTTAAATTTTATTAATCATGAATTAAGAACAAAACTCAGAAATAGATATAAGATAAGACCAATTAATAATATAAAACAAAAAAAAATTTAAATAGGCTCCTAATGATAGAGGTTATCACAGAGTTAGGACTCAACAACCTTGGTTTTGAGAAGTGGATGCTCCCTCAACTTGAGGGGAGAGCTTTTGGCGTTTCATCTCTTGAAGTTCACGCCCCTGCTTCTCTTGTTCCTTCAGCAATTTGCAGAGCATGCAGTTCTGATTCTGCTGTTCTTCCTTAAGTTGCTCCATAGTTTCTTGCAACTTGGTGATGGATGCTTCTAGGCTGGCCCAGTAGTCAATTTCAGGAAATTCAGGGAGGAACTCTTGCGCCCTCTTTTTGATGGAATTGTCTTGCATTTGTCCTTCCATTGACTTCTTGGTGATTGGATGTTCAATGGGTATGAATTCATCTACTCCCATCTTCACCCCAGCCTCTTTACAGAGCAAGGAGATTAAGCTTGGGTAAGCCACTTTGGCTTCAGTGGAATTCTTATTTGCAATTGTGTAAATCTCACAAGCAATCAGATGGTGAACCTCCACTTCTTTTCCAAGCATAATGCAATGAATCATCACTGCTCTCTTGATGGTGACCTCAGAACGGTTGCTAGTGGGCAATATGGAACGCCCAATAAAGTCAAGCCAACCTCTTGCAATTGGTTTGAGGTCTCCTCTCTTGAGTTGGTTTGAGACACCTTTTGAATTGGTTATCCATTTAGTTCCAGGGAGGCATATGTCCTCTAGAACTTGATCCAACCCTTTATCTGCTCTCACCATCCTCCTATTAAAGGATTCAGGATCATCATGCAGTTGAGGTAATTTGAAGACCTCTCTTATTTTGTCCAGATGGAAGTAAATAATTCTCCCTCTGACCATGGTTCTGTAGGTATGAAAAGCAGTTCCAGTCATTCTCTGCTTATCTGTCAGCCACAGATTTGAGTAGAATTCCTGAACCATGTTCCTTCCAACCTTTGTCTCAGGGTTGGTTAGAACTTCCCATCCTCTATTTCGAATTTGCTCTTGGATCTCCGGATATTCATCTTCTTTCAGATTGAATTTGACTTCCGGGATCACTGACCTCAGACCCATTATTTTGTGGTAATGGTCTGCATGTTCTTTGGTTAAGAACTTCTCTTGACTCCAAACATCCTTTGGATTATTCTCTTTCTTGCCTCTTGAATTGGTTTGTTTTCCTCTAGGAGCCATGATCTTGATAAATCTTGGCCTAGTGATCACGGAAAGCACACCAAACTTAGAGGTTTGCTTGTCCTCAAGCAAAAGAAGGCAAAGAGGGGATAGAGAAGGAGAGCAAATTCGAATGGTGTGGGAATGAGGGTGGCCGAATGTGTTTAAATAGGAGAGGAGGAGAACTATTCGAAAATTTGAAGGAGATTTGAGAAGATTTGGAAAAAATTTGAGGAGATAATTGAGTTTTTTTTTTTTTGAAAGAGTCTAGGAAAGAATTTGAAATAGATTTGAAGAAGATTCTAATTTTTTGAGATTGGGGGTGAATAATGAAAATTTGTAATGTGTTTATGGAGAAAGATATGGATCAAAACAAGAAATTTTGAAAAAAATTAAAGTGGGACACAAAATCTCCTCCCCCTGCCTTTCTGGCGTTAAACGCCCAGAATGGTATCCATTCTAGCGTTTAACGCCCACTTGGTGGCCTATTTGGGCGTTTAAACGCCAGAAAACCCTTCTCCACTGGGCGTTTTGCGAAACGCCCAGGATGCTGCACACCTGGCGTTAAACGCCCAGAATGGTGCCCATTCTGGCGTTTAACGCCCAAAATGGCACAATTACTGGCGTTAAACGCCCAGAATGGTGCCCATTCTGGCGTTTAACGCCCAGAATGCCCCTTACTAGCGTTTTTTCGCCAGTAAGCTATTTTTCTCTGCTTTTTGCACTGAATCCTTCTATAACTCTGTGAATTCCTTTAATTTTGATAAATGCCTTTCAAGAATATATATCAACATCGATTAAACAGAACAGATACCCTTCTAACCACTGGGTTGCCTCCCAGCAAGCGCTTCTTTATTGACTTTAGCTGGACCTTCACTGAGAATCACTCAAGTCTCAGTTTTGAGCATTCTTGCTCAAAGTTGCCTTCAAGATAATGCTTGATCCTCTGTCCGTTGATGATGAGCGGATAATTTGTATGCTTTTTGGCATTGTTTTTAGTATGTTTTTGGTATCTTTTAGTTAGTTTTTAGTATATTTTTTATTAGTTTTTAATTAAAAATCACTTTTCTGGACTTTACTATGATTTTGTGTGTTTTTCTGTGATTTCAGGTATTTTCTGACTGAAATTGAGGGTTCTGAGCAAAAATCTGATCCAGAGACTGAAAAGGACTGCAGATGCTGTTGGATTCTGACCTCCCTGCACTCGAAGTGGATTTTCTGGAGCTACAGAAGCCCAATTGGCGCGCTCTCAGCGGCATTGGAAAGTAGACATCCTGGGCTTTCCAGCAATATATAATAGTCCATACTTTGCCCAAGATTTGATGGCCCAAACCGGCGCTCAAAGTCACCTACAGAAATTCCAGCGTTAAACGCCGGAACTGGCATAAAATTTGGAGTTAAACGCCCAAACTGGCATGAAAGCTGGCGTTTAACTCCAGAAAAGGTATCTACACGAAATTCCTTCATTGCTCAGCCCAAGCACACACCAAGTGGGCCCGAAAGTGGATTTTTCTGTCATTTACTCATTTCTGTAAACCTTAGGACACTAGTTTACTACTTATAGGATCTTTTGACATTGTATCCGTACCTTATGACCTCATAGCACTTTTTTACACGTTCTTGTATACTTCCACAGCATGAGTCTCTAAACCCCATGGTTGGGGGTGAGGAGCTCTGCTGTGTCTTGATGGATTAATGCAATTACTACTGTTTCCTATTCAGTCATGCTCGCTTCGATTCTAAGATAACACTTGTTCTTAATCCGGATGAATGTGATGATCCGTGACAATCATCATCATTCTCAACTATGAACACGTGCCTGACAACCACCTCTGTTCTATCTTAGATTGAGTAGTTATCTCTTGGGTTCTTTAATCGGAATCTTCGTGGTATAGGCAGGACCTGATGGCAGCATTCAAGAGAATCCGGAAGGTCTAAACCTTGTCTGTGGTATTCTGAGTAGGATTCAATGATTGAATGACTGTGACGTGCTTCAAACCTGTAACCTACTGGGCGTTAGTGACAGACGCAAAAGAGGGATTCTATTCCGGTAGGGGAGGGAACCAAACCGGTGATTGGCAGTACTGTGACAGAGTGCGTGCATTAGCTTTCACTGCGAGGATGGGAGGTAGCCATTGACAACGGTGAAACCCTACATGAGCTTGCCATGGAAGGAGACTTGCGTGTTTGATGAAGAAGACAGTAGGAAAGCAGAGATTCAGAAGATGGAGCATCTCCAAAACCCCAACCTATTCTCCATTACTGCAAAACAAGTAACCATTTCATGTTCTTTTGCTTTTCACAATCCATCCTGATAATTTCTGATCTCCTGACTAAGATTTACAAGATAACCATAGATTGCTTCAAGCCGACAATCTCCGTGGGATCGACCCTTGCTCACGCAAGGTATTACTTGGACGACCCAGTGCACTTGCTGGTTAGTTGTGCGGGATTGCAAAAGTGTTATTGCAATTTCGTGCACCAAGTTTTTGGCGCCATTGCCGGGGATTGTTCGAGTTTGGACAACTGACGGCTTATCTTGTTGCTTAGATTAGGACTGTTTTCTTTTTGTTGGTTTAGAGTCTTTTAGTTGAGTCTAGTTTTATATTCTAAGTTTGGTGTCAATTGCATGCTTTTGTTTTTCTTTTAAAATTTTCGTTTTTTTTATAATCTTAGTCCCTTTTTGATTCATAAAAATTCTAAGTTTGGTGTCCTCTTTGTGTTTTTTCTCTTAAAATTTTCGAAAATTTAGTGTTTGATTTCCTAAAAATTTTAAGTTTGGTGTCTTTTTGTGTTTTTCTCTTTCCTCTTTTTAAAAATCAAATCTTTTTTCATAAAAATTTTTTTTTCAATCATATCTTTTTAATTGCTGTTTTCAAAATCTTTTTTCTTACTAATTGATTCAGTTCTCAATTTGCTTTGATCTCATTTTCCCTTTTGATTTTCGAATTTTTTTATTTAAACTTCTTTTTATTTTATTTTTTTTTCGGTTATTTCAAAAAAAAAAAATAATAAACAAAATTTATCTCTTTGCAATTATTATCATTTCCCTTTTGTCCATCATGGACTTAAGTGGAATTAATCAGTCCAAAAGGACTCTGGGGTCATATGCTAACCCCATTACAGCTACATATGGGAGTAGCATCTGTATACCTCCCATCAAAGCAAGCAGCTTTGAGCTAAATCCTCAACTCATTATCATAGTGCAGCAAAATTGCCAGTATTCCGGTCTTCCACAGGAAGAACCTACTGAGTTTCTGGCACAGTTCTTTCAAATTGCTGACACAGTACATGATAAAGAGGTAGATCAGGATGTCTATAGACTATTACTGTTTCCATTTGCTGTAAAAGATCAAGCTAAAAGGTGGTTAAATAACCAACCTACAGCAAGCATAAAGACATGGAAACAGTTATCAGACAAATTCTTGAATCATTTTTACCCTCCAAAAAGGATGACAGCTAAGGCTGGACATCCAAGGCTTTAAACAAGAGGATATGAATCCCTTTATAATGCCTGGGAGAGGTATAGAGGTATGCTAAGAAAATGTCCCTCTGAAATGTTTTCAGAGTGGGTACGTTAGACATTTTCTACTATGGGCTTACAGAAAAAGCTCAGATGTCTTTAGACCACTCAGCTGGTGGATCTATACACATGAGGAAGACAATTGAAGAAGCTCAAGAGCTTATAGACACTGTTGCTAGAAACCAATATCTGTACTCTAGCAATGAGTTCTCTCCAGAAGTGGAAGTCATGACAGTAGTCACTGACTCTAATCCTCAAGAACAGATAATGGAGCTTAATCAACAACTACTCCTGATGACAGACAGTTAGCAGAATTTAAAGAGATGCTCCATGAAACTAAAGTTGCTAATAAAGCATAGAACTACAGTTTGAATCAAGCAAAACAGCAAATATCTAAACAGATAACAGAGGAGTGTCAAGCAGTTCAATTGAGGAGTGGGAAGACCTTGAATAACACTGCTCAAAAGAGCAAAAAGCCAAACAAGGAACAATTGACAGAGGACAACCAAACCACTGCTCAAAATCCCTCTGAGGACAGTAAGAGCCCAGAGAGGAATATTGGCGTTCAAACGCCAGAAAGGGAAGGAAAGCTGGCGTTAAACGCCCATTCCTTGCCCAGTTCTGGCGTTCAAACGCCAGAAAAGGGGGAAAAGTTGGCGTTAAACGCCCATTTTCCACCCATTCCTGGCGTTCAAACGCCAAGGGAAGATCAGACACCTGAGAGTGCTGACAGTAATCCCTCTAAAAGGCTTCTTCAACCACTTCTGTAAGGAATAAACCTGCAGCATCTAAGGTTGAAGAATATCAAGCCAAGATGCCTTATCCTCAGAAACTCCGCAAAGCGGAACAGGATAAGCAGTTTGCCCGCTTTGCAGACTATTTAAGGACTCTTGAGATAAAGATTCCGTTTGCAGAGGCACTTGAGCAAATACCTTCTTATGCTAAGTTCATGAAGGAAATCTTAAGTCATAAGAAGGATTGGAGAGAAACTGAAAAAGTGTTTCTCACTGAAGAATGCAGTGCAGTCATTCTAAAAAGCTTACCAGAAAAGCTTCAAGATCCTGGAAGCTTTCTGATACCATGCCATTGGAAGGCACTTGCACCAAGACAGCTTTATGTGATCTTGGAGCAAGCATCAATCTAATACCTGCATCCACTATCAGAAAGCTTGGGTTGATTGGAGAAGTCAAAACCAACCAGGATATGCCTCCACTTGCTGATGGCTCCATTAAAACACCCATCAGGCATAATAGAGGACATGATTGTCAAGGTTGGGCCATTTGCCTTTCCAACTGACTTTGTGGTGCTGGAAATGGAGGAGCACAAAAGTGCAACTCTCATTCTAGGAAGACCCTTCTTAGCAACTGGACGAACTCTCATTGATGTACAAAAGGGGGGTAAGTAACCTTGAGAGTCAATGAGGATGAGTTCAAGTTGAATGCTGTAAAAGCTATGCAGATCCAGACACACCAGATGACTGCATAGGCGTTGACATTATGATTCTCTGGTAGACGAGATCAATATGGCTGAAAGCCTAGAATCAGAGCTTGAGGACATCTTCAAAGATGCTCAAACTGATCAGGACGAGCCAGAGGAGGCAAAGGAATTTTCGAAAATTCCTCAGGAGGAAGATAAGCCTCCTAAGCCTGAACTCAAACCACTACCATCATCCCTGAAATATGCATTTCTGGGAGAGGGTGACACTTTCCAGTGAATAAGCTCAGCTTTAAATCCACAGGAAGAGGAAGCACTGATTAAAGTGCTAAGGACACACAAGACAACTCTGGGGGTCCATAAGTGATCTCAAGGGTATAGCCCAGCTAGATGCATGCACAGATCCTGTTGGAGGATAATGCCAAACCAGTGGTCCAACCACAGAGGAGGCTAAATCCTGCCATGAAGGAGGTGGTGCAGAAAGAGGTCACTAAATTACTGGAGGTTGGGATTATTTATCCTATTTCTGATAGCCCCTGGGTGAGCCCTGTCCAAGTTGTTCCCAAAAAGGGAGGCATGACAGTGTTCATAATGAAAAAAATGAACTGGTTCCTACAAGGACAGTCACAGGGTGGCGCATGTGTATTGACTACAGAAGACTCATACAGCCACCAGAAAGGATCATTTCCTTTACCATTCATAGACCAATGCTAGAAAGACTAGCTGGTCATGATTACTACTGCTTTTTGGATGGCTACTCAGGCTACAACCAAATTGCAGTAGATCCTCAAGACCAGAGAAAACAGCATTCACATGCCCTTCTGGCGTGTTTGCCTATAGGAGAATGCCTTTTGGTCTGTGCAATGCACCTGCAACCTTTCAAAGGTGCATGCACTCTATCTTCAGATATGGTAGAGAAATTTCTGGAAGTCTTCATGGATGACTTTTCAGTATATGGAGACTCATTTAGCTCCTGTCTTAATCACCTATCACTTGTCCTGAAAAGATGCCAAGAGACTAACCTGGTTTTAAACTGGGAGAAATGTCACTTTATGGTGACTGAAGGAATTGTCCTTGGGCACAAAATTTCAAGCAGGGGGATAGAGGTGGATAAGGCAAAGGTAGAGGTAATTGAAAAAATTACCACCACCTGCCATGTTAAGGCAATCAGAAGCTTTCTTGGGCATGCAGGATTCTATAGAAGGTTTATCAAGGATTTTTCAAAAATTGCTAAACCTTTGAGTAAACCTGCTAGCTGCTGACACTCCATTCATCTTTGACAATGAGTGTCTGCAGGCATTTGAGACCCTGAAGGCTAAACTGGTCACAGCACCAGTCATCTCTGCACCAGATTGGGCATTACCATTTGAATTAATGTGTGATGCCAGTGATCATGCCATTGGTGCAGTGTTGGGACAAAGGCATAACAAACTTCTGCATGTCATTTATTATGCTAGCCGTGTTCTAAATGATGCACAGAAGAATTACACAACCACAGAAAAAGAGTTGCTTGCAGTGGTCTATGCCATTGACAAGTTTAGATCCTACTTAGTGGGATCAAAGGTGATTGTGTACTGACCATGCTGCTTTAAATACTTACTCACAAAGCAGGATTCAAAACCCAGGCTTATCAGATGGGTATTGCTTCTGCAAGAGTTTGATATAGAAATAGAGACAGAAAAGGGACAGAGAATCAAAGATGATCATCTGAGTAGAACCAGTAGCTGGGGCGTCCCTCCCTTCTACTGAGATCTCTGAGACTTTCCCAGATGAGCAACTCTTTGCCATCCAGGAAGCTCCATGGTTTGCAGATATTGCAAATTATAAAGGTAAGGTTCATACCCAAGGAATACAGCAGTGTGCAAAGAAAGAAATTAATTTTCAGATGCAAGTACTACCTTTGGGATGAACCATATCTCTTTAAGAGATGTGCTGACGGAGTGATCCGCAGGTGTATACCCAGAGAAGAAGCCCAAAGGATCCTATGGCACTGCCATGGATCACATTATGGAGGACATTTTGGAAGTGAGCGAACAGCCACTAAAGTTCTCCAGTGCGGCTTCTACTGGCCTACTCTCTATAAGATTCCCGAGAGTTGTGCGTAACTGTGACAGTTGCCAAAGAGCTGGTAACCTGCCTAACGGATACGCCATGCCTCAACAAGGAATATTAGAGATAGAATTGTTTGATGTATGGGGAATTGATTTCATGGGACCATTCCCACCATCATACTCAAACACTTATATTCTGGTGGCAGTGGACTATGTATCTAAATGGGTAGAAGCAATTGCTACACCCACTAATGATACCAAAACTGTACTGAAATTCCTCCAGAAAAACATTTTCAGCAGGTTTGGCGTCCCCAGAGTGCTAATCAGTGATGGGGGCACTCATTTCTGCAATAAACAGCTATACTCTGCTATGGTTAGATATGGAATCAGCCATAAAGTGGCAACTCCGTATCATCCACAGACAAATGGGCAAGCTGAAGTCTCTAACAGAGAGCTAAAAAGAATCCTGGAACGGACTGTGATAGCCCGAAGAAAGGATTGGGCAAAGAGCTTGGATGATGCTCTGTGGGCATACAGAACAGCATTCAAGACTCCTATAGAACCTCTCCATACCAATTGGTGTATGGGAA